>NC_141135.1:138721978-138894478 GCF_053477565.2 Lygodium microphyllum | reverse complement strand
CACATGCTTTTTTGTGATAGTTGGTTCATTTTTATTAAAAAATAAAGGTGCCTCTTAAGCGCACGTAGCGCGTGTAAAGTGAACGGATGGTTGATTTTAAATGATTAGAAATTGTGTGTTTAGCGCGAATGCGCGTGGAAAAGTGGGTGAATATAGTTCATTTTGGTAATTAATTGTGATTAAGGGATAATAAAAATAAATGAAGCTCAAAAAATAAATATCTGGTAGGGGTGTGTATGCCATGGACTAAAGGCGCATGGAGTAGTTCCCAAATGCAAGGAATCCAGTTTTTTTGAAAAACACCACTGGCTGGAAAAAATAAAGCACCTTAGTGTTTTTTTTTAAATTTTATTTTTATTATTTTATTTGTTTGTATTTTTTTTCAATTGTATTTTAGGTGTATTTATATTTTGTATATTGGTTGGTTTTGGTTTATTTGTGTTGTTATTATTTATTTCTATTTTTAAATTGGGATATATGACACATGAATATATTGTGAAGTGTGAAGGTGGAATTTCAACAATCCAATAAGTGTCAATAATGTGTTGTAATTTATCCATGATTTTTCAACTAATTTTTGGAATTTAAAATAAATGTTTATAAGGAAAAGTATTAAATTTAGTGTTTTTTGCTTCAAATAATACTTTGGCCATTTATGGAAGCATTTTCTATTGAGAAATTATTGGCAAAAGGGGCAAGGGGATTTTTGGAAATTTTTGGAAAATTTTTTGGATTTATTTCTGAAAATTTACTAATTTTTAATGAATTTTACTCATTATACATGTAATTTTGAAGAAATTTTGAGATTTTGAAATTTTTACAATTTATTTCTTAAATTTCCTCTTTAAAAAATATTCTAAATAATTTCAACAATATTGGTAAATTTTTAGGGATTTTTTTTGTATTTTTTGATTTTTTGAAATTTTTATGTGTTTTATATTTATTTTTATGTATTTTTATGTATTTTGCGGGTTGAAAAATAAAAGGTGGTACCCAGGCTGTGTGTGAACAGTGGAGGATGACTGCGTGTGAATGGCGGACTGCAACAGTCCACCGCACGAACAATTCGGAAGCGCATCCTCGCGCGTGAACCCCCGCTAGCACACTCGTACACAGCGGGAAGGCAACAGAGGAGAAAGGGCAGGAACGAGGGCTGACTGAATATGTTAAGTTAATTAGGTTAGCTTAGTCTGAGAAAGTCAAGTAAGCTAGTTTAGTGTGTTAAATCAAGTAAGTTAGTTAGGTGAGGTTAGTTTGTTAAGTCGGGTTAGTGTAAGTAATGTTAGTTTGTTTAATCTGTTTAAGTAATGTTAGTCAGGTTAGTCTGTTAAGTAATGTTAGTCAGGTTAAGCTGTGGTTAGTCTATGTAAGTAAGGTTAGTTAAGGCTAACTAGGGTTAGTTAAGTCTAACTAGGGTTAGGTTAGTCTAACTAAGGTTAAGTTAATCTAACTAGGGTTATGTTAGTCTAACTAAGGTTAAGTTAATCTAACTAGGGTTAGGTTAGTCTAACTGGGGTTAATTGAAATTAACTAGGGTTAGTTGAAATTAACTAACCAGGGGTGGAGGAGGAGGAGGAGGAGAATGAGAACGGCTAACCAGGGGTGGAGGAGTAGGAGGAGGAGGAGGAGGAGGCGGCGAGAGGAGGAGGAGAAGAATGAGAACGGGAGGAGGAGACGGAGGAGAAAGAAGAAGAATGGGACCGGCGGTGTGGAGTCGGGGCCAACATCAGCGGCAGAGGCGGTGGGGCGTCGGGGCCAATGGCAGAGGCAGGTGGCGGCTGCGTCGGGGCCAGCGGGCGGAGCTGCCTCACGGCAGCGAGACAGGGGCGTCGGGGCCAATGCAGACAGGGGAGGAGGGAGAGGTAGGAGGGGGAGGAAGAAGAAGAAGGAGGCAACACGGAGCAGGGCGATTCGACGAACAGGTAACCACCCTTTTTTTCTCTCTCTCTCTCTCTCTCTCTCTCTCTCTTTCGCTTTTTTTTTCTTCTCTTTTTTCTTGTTCTCTCTTTTTTTTTTCTTTTTTTTCTCTTTCTTTTTTGTTCATTTTGTTTTCTCTCATATATATATATATATATATATATATATGTTAAAAATGCGTGTTTTGTTTGGTTTTCTATTTGTTTGTTTAAATATATATATATTTTAATTTTGAAAATTTTAAATTTAGTTGTTTGTTTTTTTGTTTTTTTCGTGTCATTTAATGTTGTGTGGTGTGGTTTTTTTGGTTTTTTTTTCTTTGATTTTTTGTTGTTATTTTTTTCTTTTTATATTAGTATTAGTATTATTTTTAATTTGTTATTATTATTATTTCTTTTTTAATTTTTTTAAATTTTTATTGTGTATATTTGGTTTGTGGTGTGTTTGATTTTATTATTTGGTTTTTTGGTTTTTTAAAAAAAATTAATAAAAAGAAATTGAATAGGGATGTGCAAAAGAACGCACCCCTTGTCCCGCGCGCATGCACGGGGCGGCAGTAAAAAAATTTGCAGTGATGGGATAAAACGGGGCACGGATGGCGATGTTGAACCATAGGCGGCACGGGGGTGTCTCGAGGCGCGTAAAACCAGAAACAGGCGCGTTGACGCACGACACTAGAAACACTGTCACACGGCAAAAAGGAATAAAAATTAATAAAATCCAAACCGTTCGTCGGATCGAAAAACCGTAAGAAGAAAAAATGTGCCAAGAGACAAGAAGAAAATGATGGAAACATGCAATACGGGTTCCGGGGAATGGAAAAAACACAAAAAAAGGCTCGAAAACACATACGTGTATTAATATTGAAAAATTCGTGCATCAGAACGAAGTGTGAAAAGAAGGAAAATTGTGCAGAACAATGTGTCCAACAACCTTATCATGGCAAAACACAGGTCCGATCGAGATAGGGCGCGTTTACATGGAAAAAATCCCAAAAATGGGCCTGAAAATGGACTCCAAAATTAATACGGGAAAAACTGTGCACCGGAATAGAGGACAGTAAAAAGGAAAAATGTCAGGGAGGAAGGGATTCACAGGATTGACACATCAAAACTTAGTTGGAAAGGAATTAGGAGGGGTTCACGTGGAAAAAACACAAAAAACACATCCGAAAACACTCGAAAAAATTAATAACTAAAAATTCGACAATCAAAAGAGGGGGGAGGAAAAAGGAAAAAGTGGGGGAAAGGCTGGCAAGACACGGCTGTCAAATCACATTGGAATTCCGATGCAATTAGGCAGGTTCACATGGGAAAATGTGAAAAATAGACACGAAAGGGGCCCAAAACCCGTAAAAATTAATAACAGATGAATCGTGCATCGGAATGACAGAGACTAAAAAGGAAAAATGTCAGGGGGAAGGGGTAGGATAGGGCTGGTATATCAGATCAGGTGTCTGAAGCAAGAAAGACACGTTCACATGGAAAACCGTCTAATTTACGAGAATTACTCAAAAATTAATAACTTGAAACCGTCTGTCGGAATAGGGATTGGTAAAAAGAAAAAATAAGCAGTTTGAAAGGACGAACACGACTATAAGGTTGGATGGGCATTCCGGTGAATGTAGGGTGCATTCGTATGGAAAAATTCGCAAAACAAACAATAAAGGAAAATGACCAAGGAACAACCCCGGGGACAGGGTGAAATAGAACGAACGAGTGGGGAAGGGACTCCAGCAGGGTAAAATGAAGTCATGGCATAGATGCATAATCATAGCAGAGTATCTGCATGGGGATATGCAGCATAGACGCGTAGGGACACGTTCCCACACTTAAAACCTTAGTAGGAAGGGTAAACCGAACATCAAGAACCTAGTACCCCACATCAGACCAACCACAAACGTCCCCACACTTAAGACATAACCGTCACTGAGAAACAAAATGTGTAGGGTTAGAAAAACTTGGCCCATATATTGCCGAGGAGGAATGTCAACTATCGAGGTTGCGTCTGGTGTCGTTGTCGGCTGTAGGAGGTAACAAGGTGTCTTCATAGCACACGTCCTTCGTGGCAGGGACCATGCGGCAGCACCCAAGGAGGTAGCTGGTTGAAGGAATCGCAGGAAAGTCGTTGATGATGAGGGATATTGCACTCAACTCACGATCTCTCAAATGGAATGAAAGAGCAGTCATTCGCCCCATTACTAACATCACTCGAGGAAATAATAATGAAACCCAGAGCTCACACCCGATTTAGGAATTGACAAGGGGATGGTGCAGAGGGAGTATGCCAAGGTGCACAGTTAATGGTGCATTAGTGCGTCCAATCCGTCTGGCATAGGTGTAAGGAGAAAGGCCAGGGAGCCTTGTAGTGTAGTGTACAGAACAGAATGACGTGTCCTATGTTGATGGTAGAGACCCAGCTTGTGGGTGCAGAGGGAAACAGGAACGTACCTGACTCCAATGGTTGCAACGTCCTCAATCCTCACCTCTCAATAATTGATTGAAGAAACACTAGTCACACTCAGCCCACCCTCTGTCTCACGCTCTGTTGATAGATACAGAGGGCAACCCATTACCAAACCCCATTGATGTAATCCTCACTGTCACTTGTGCAAAGGTTGTATGCCTCGTGCGCAATTGATGGTGCAATTGTGCATCCCGCCCTGTGCTGGCATACAGTGCAAGGAGGAAGGCCAGGGAGCCTTATGATGCAGTGCACATGAACAGATCGTGCATTGTGTATTGAGAGGCCCATCCTGTGCGTGAAACACTCCGTTCACACATCTCACCTCTCATTTGATTTGAAGGGAAAGACTGGTCACTCACCCCACCCTCTGTCTCATGCTCTGATAGATACAAAGGGCAGCCCATACTCACGTCCCCATCCTATTAGGATGAAAGCTCACATCATTCAAGGGGTTAGTGATGAAGATAATGTCAGCTGTTGTTGTCATTAGGATCTTGAGGAGGAGGCATACCTAGGGAAGCGGCCTACAAATCTTATACTTCAATGATTTGTAAGAAGAGTCGTTTGTTAAGAAGGGTAGACGGAATGATATTGCAGGGACAGCGCACCAAGGGAGGTGGCTTCGAATTTCTTACTGAAGAGGTTCTGCTGGTGAGTCAGCTATCCTGAACTGCAAAGTGTTGCCACCTTTTCCATAGTCAGCTTCCCGCCCAAGGGTGTTTCCACATTTTCTTAGAATGAGGCCTGTTATGACAGGGAATTTTTTCCTTTTCTTCCATGACAGTTTCGTTTATTTTTTTCTTTTTCTTTTTGTTTTTTTTTCCCGGTGAAAAAGAGAATGGTAGAAATATTATATGTCAGGACCAACCTCGCCACCGTTGTTGGATCAGATGAAAAGAGAACAAGGTTAGGTTGAGATGCTTCTGTGAAGGACTAGTAGAACGAGACCACCTCATGAGGAGAATCATAAGGGCTATCAGAAGCACGACAAAAAGGACAGTGTGCCACCCAAAAGGGAGAGGATAGGTCAACTGTGATTGTCAAGATCCCCAGGGAGGGAAGTACTTGTTCAGGCGATAGCCATTGATCAGGAAGGGATCATCAGAGGCATCAATGGTCTATACCTGAACAGAGCTGTTAGGATTGACAGAGCAAGTACCTTGTATGGACCCATCCATCGTTGTTGAAGCTTGCCGGGAAACTTGCCAAATCTCGAATCATAGGCTAGGATAAGATCACCTTCTTTGAACTCCTTGTGCTTGATGAAACTGTTATGATAGGCCTTGCCTCGCGCTTGAGTGGTTTCCATGCACTGTAGGGCCATCCACCGTATCTCATCCAAGCATTCCAAGTGTAGGAGACGGTGTTGCAGTGACTCATTTAATGGTCATAAATGCCCAAATATTCCTATTGTATACCAAGGGAGGCCATAAATACTAGCCAACTAGTAATAAATGATGGTCACTAAAAAATAAAATGCCAAAAAAATAAGGGTGACCCCAAAAAAATCCTAGATGACAATGACAATGTCTAGTAAGTATAAGCACACTATGGAAAGCAACAACTAGCCTAGGAATGCACATCAAAAGTTGACAAATAAAGAAGACGCACCTAAATTGCTAGAGCTCCTATGTCTTCATTAGACTTTGACAGGAGTTCACAACCAAGAGATGACAAACTGACATAACTAGCATAGGCAGGCTAACACCACTTGCTCTCAGATCATCCTGGGAGTAGCTAGAGACCCAACAACCTCATATGATCAAGCATAGAAGCCTTGGGAAAAGGCTTCATGAAGAAATTTGCTACATGTCCTTTGTGGGACAGTAGGCCGTCACTAAATTAGAATCTAGGAGTAGAAATATGTGTTGTTATACTCTTTTTACACCCTATTATATAGGAGGTACATCGATTACTAATAAGCTCTAGGGGACTACCAAAGTGGATAATAATATTCTTATACAAGAATCGTGCCATGTTGTTTCCATCATCTCTCTTCAGAGTTTTGACCTTGTACCACTTTGACTCTTAATCAATATCAAGATACATCTCTTCTACTTCATTTTGATGGGAGGTTCAATTGGTTTGATGAATATGATACCCCATTTCTTGAATGGATTCAAGGGAAGGATAGGTTACAATAGCACGACATTGGTTATGGTAGACTTTCCCATCCACCGATACACATCACAACACTTGCAATAATCATAGGTATCTTTGTGTAGTGTAAGCCACCAATATCATGGAACCATGGCCTTCCTAGCTGTCACTTCTCATGTAAAGTGTCTGCCGTAGTATGACTTATCTTGGCAAGATTTCAAGACAACAATCCCTATCTTGTCTCTTATGATACATCTCTCTGCAACACTTCATCATTTCCCTACTTGTACAATGCACCACCTAACAACGCATAGGGGGATTGATTCCAACAGAAGCTTCTTCTTTTCTCAACTAGATAATCTAGGAGGGTATTGTTATATAGCAAGATATTGGTGATCTCTATATATCATGGTGCTACTATCTCCACTAAAAATATGGAAGTATCAAGGTCTTGGTCATCCTACTCCTCCTTTTCACTCTAAGGAAACTACAATAGCTAATCAGCTTAGTACACAAGAGTAATCAAGCTTGGAAATCACTTCAAAATCAAACTCCTAGATCAAGAGTAGCCACCTCATCATGCAACCTTTCACGTCAACTTTATCCATTAGGAAAGGTAGAGCATTATGATCCACAAAAAACTTGAAGTGCTTCAATATCAAGCAGTATTGGAACTTCTCCAATGCAAATACCATTGCGAGGCATTCTAATTTTGTTACTATATAGTTCCTTTTCCTATCAGTGACCTTATGGCATACATAGTAAATAGGTTAGTCTAGCCTTGAAGAGCCTTTTTTGGCAGAGGACTGTGCCTAACCCTTCAACTGATGCGTTAGTGTATACATGGAATTTCTTCATCCAATTAGGAGGCTACAAGACGAGCACTTTAATCAAGCATTACTTTTGGGTGTTAAAAGCTTCTTTACAATTCAATGTCCAAATAAACTTTGCATCCTTCGTGACGAGAAGCTTGTGCAAGGATCTACCTTTGTTGCAAAATGTGCAATAAACCTACTATAATAGCCAACATGGCCAGGAAATCCCTTCAACTATTTAAGATTAGTTAGTGTGATAAGGGCTATAATCTTTGCAATCTTTGCTAGATCTATTGCAATCCTCTACTATAGAAATGGTGTGGTCCAATAAAACTCTTGAAGTGACTCCAACGATGCATTTGTTAGGGTTGAGATCCCATACTCCTAGCATTTGTTAGGTTTGAGATCCCGTACTCCTAGCATTGATCAAACCATTGGTATAAGTGTTCATAATGCTTGTAAGGCAAGTTGAAGACATAATAGTCATATAGATATACCTCAATAATATTGTGTATATGGTTTTGGAAGGTGACTACGACATTGCAAAGCCCAAACAACATCACTCTGTAGGTATAGTTTCCCATTCAATGGTAAAGGTCATCTTCAACTAATCTTCCTCTACAATTTTCACCTAATTGTATCCATTGAATCCATCCAATATGAAAAGGTTTAGGAAATGGTTCTTGTTTGACTCGGAATTTAGTTTTCCAAAGTTCATCCATATGCACAACTTTCCATTCTTCTTGGGTACGACCATGATAGGTGAAACCCATTCAACTATTGGCCACTGGGTAAATAAACTCAGCTTCTAAGAGTTTCAACAACTCTAATTAACTAAGGCACAATAATTAGGATTCATGTACCTCTAACATTGCTATATTGGCATGGCATCAGTCTCCAAATCAATGTAGCGCTAACATGCAGTGGGATCAATCCCCTTTAAATCCTTTTATAACCATGGAACACATCCAAGTTCTCTTAATAGGTCATATAGGATTGATAATTCTTCATCAAGAAGACTAATTGTTATTGGTATTTTGAGATAGCAATAAAAGCACAAGTGTTGGACACTATTTTTTGATGGATTATTATTTTGTGGAGCTTCAGCGTATTATTTTGGGCACTTGTGTATTATTTTGTATTAATGGACATCATCATATTATCATGGATGTATTATTTTGTGAGAGCCCAGTCGTGCACATTGTATTTATCTCCCGTAGTTGTTTTTGTTGCATCCACAAGTGTTGCATGGGTCACACACATGGATTTGTGATTAGATTATGCTTGGTCTATTTAGGCTAAGGTTGAAGCATGCTTCAAGGACTTAGAGCCCACTAAGTGGGTAGGATGCCCAAGACAAGGTGAAAACCCTAATTTATAGTTATGCAAACCCTAAACGCAAAAGGGATGCAAACCCTAAACACAAAATGC
The DNA here is from genome assembly GCF_053477565.2 of Lygodium microphyllum. NCBI lineage: Eukaryota > Viridiplantae > Streptophyta > Polypodiopsida > Schizaeales > Lygodiaceae > Lygodium > Lygodium microphyllum. Next base: position 138,885,749 of record NC_141135.1, on the reverse strand, counting down.
AAAAGGGGTGCAAACCCTAAACACAAAAGGGGCGCAAACCCTAACCCTAACCCTAATTTTTGGTCTATATAAGGGTGGGAGGTCTTAGTTTTATTCACCCTTTTTTGGCACATCCATGTTGCAAAAGCTCTATCAATGTGACTACTCAAGCTTTATATTTTATCTTTCCATTCTATCATCTCGCTTCCATTGTGTTGAGAGTGACTGAGAAGGAGAGAGTGAGAGGTGTGTTGAGCAAGGGATTGAGGGAAGGTGAAGCTCTTTGTCTTCTTGCTTTTCTCATATTCTTTACTAGCTCTTTGACTTGTTGGTGTGCTTGTTGGTGGACAAGAAGGAGTGATAGTATTGGATCATGTTGATCGTGGTCATGGAACCATCTTCAAGCCTTTGAAAGGTAAGTTGGATGAGTTCACCTACAACTTGAGCTAGTCTTGTCTTCTTGCTTTCTCAGGTTGGAAAGGAGGATGCTTGGTTAGTTAGAGTGGAGTGATGAGAGACAAGGTGAGAGATTGTCACCAAAGTGAGTTGAAACTTCTCACTCCCACACAGGAACACTCATTTCAAGACATAAAACCCTAAAACCTTATTGCCACACTAGGCCACTTCCATAGCTCACTCGCACACATTAGTTCACTTACACACATTAGTTCACTCGCACACATAGATCACTTGCACACATAGGAGATCACTCACACACAAAGAGTTCACTCGCACACTCCTCCACACACATGCACAATAGTCCTCCAAACACACACAATTCCATACATGCACGTCTACCCTCTCGCACAACCTCCATTTCTTCTCATTGTATCTAGGCGCATCTAGATGACTTGTTTTGTCTACCTTTGCACAATCGCCTTTAGGAGTCTTGTCTTTGCCTCTTGTATTAGGTTGGTCTTGATATTTTTCCATCTTTGTCATGAAAGTGTGGCTTTGTGGAATTGCTTGCCCAAGTGCACTTCGAATTTTAAAGGGAAGAAAGCTTGATTTTGCATACCTCACTCTTGCGAGTTTTTGAATCAAAGTGTTGCAAAGTGCCTTGATAACTTGTAGGTTTTGAAGTCAAGCATTTGAAGTAAATATCTTAATGACTTAAGAACTCAACAAGGAGCTTGTTAAACTAAGTAACCACCTCGTCATATTGGAAGGATCTAGCACACATTACACATATCACTTAGGCAACCTTGGCAACACACACTGGGTTGACATTACCTTAGGTCATTTAGGATCATAGTGCATAACCACAATAGTCACTTTCACATCTACATATTGGACACACTGCAAGTCATTAGGGGGGGAAATCATCCAACCAAGCCACCATCATCATGTGCTCCATTCCAATCATTACAAGGGCTCGATGAGTAAAATATTATCCACCAAGCTACCATAAGTCCTAAGCCCCCTTTGAATCGTTTTGAACCCAATTTGAAGAAAGTGCCAAGATCGCAATAATTGAAAGTCTCCTTGAAACTAAAAACCTTTGTCACCCAAACCAAAACAAGAAATTTGACAGTAGTAGCCTAGTGTAGCTACTCAATTTAAGGAAAAGGATCCATAGGGGACAGCTCTAAAAACATAAAAAAAGTGACAACCTCCCTTTACAAGTGTTGTCACAAATAAATCTAGAAATACCACGACCATGAATACTTCCACTCAGTCCAAGGATCCATGTGCATAGTCATCAGACTGTAAGGATTGACCACTCCATTGAATCAGAAGTCACTACTTTCAATTCTGAGATGGAACCCATACAATCACAGCCATTGAATGTGACCAAGACTACAACTTTAGCTGAAGAACAAGCCTTAACTACTTCTATCTCACACAAGGATATAGAATCTAGTACAGAGAGAGCATAATGAACCCATTGATTCACAAGTCATGTTCTTCCCAACCAAAAGCTCCAATACACTTGAAACCAGCTAAACAATTGATCATGGAGATGTCAGAAAAGAGGGGGTAACACAGAGATCAATTAGAAGCTCGGAGTTCTTAGGAACTAGATGAAACACTCTTGATTTCACTTGCTCATGCATATGCTCACATCGACCTTGGAATTCAGATTGTTGAGCATAAAAAACTCTTAAAAAAGCCTTTAACATGGTTAGAGCAATCACAACTTTGCAAGATTTACAAAGCAATCATGGGAGAAATTACAAAGCAAATGACCAAGGTAGAGCAAGAGAAGCATTGCTTAATTCCTGTGTTTTACACTAGGAAGCACACAACAAGTTGGGAAGATATTGCAGCATTGGCCAAGAAAGTAAAATGACAATGTGAGTTTGAATGGAAATGGTATTCTAGTCGAAGGTTAGCTACACAATATGGTAGCTGCCTAATGACAATTGCTTAGCAAAGAAAGGCACTTTGGACTTCAATGCATGATCCTACATATGTTGCTGCTACATCTCTTGGAGTGCTTACACTTGTTCGTGGTGTCAACATTTCTAAATTGGCTAAACTTGATCCCTTATGTGACAAACTTCTTTTAGAGGAAGAGCTACACATTGCAAGTCAATTGGGACAACAAGACATGATGATTGATGTCACTAGATATATCTTTTGTCTCACCCATGACCCACAACTTCTTGATGAGCATGCTTCATTAGAATGCAATCCTAATTTCTATGAATGGTTTATTCCAAGGCTGCATGACACAACACCAAATTTTACCTCTGCTTCTAGTACTACAATGACTGAATCTTCATCAAATGATGTGATGCAGAGTGATGTATATAAACCTTCTACTAAGACACAATGACTAGAAGAGGTATGTTTGTGACTCCAGATCCTAGGCCCAATGCCACCAATGTCCCTACTAACTCACCCCACTAGTTTGTCCCAATTGAGCTGGTTGAACCCCGAGATGCTTCCGAGGAGGTTGCTGAGACACATCTTCAGATTAGGCCTACTAAACATGACCCTCCTTCTAGCATCATGAAAGGTGAGAAGGATCGAAGCTTGCACTCAAGAGCTATAGCAGAAGAGCAAGAGTAAGAAAGAGAGAGACAAGAAATGGGAACTCCAACAGTCACAATGTGTGATCGGGCCTTCCTTTATTCAAACTGTCACTAAAAGAATAAAGAATAAAGTGACGGTGATGGGCGCTCGCCACCTGCAGTGTTGTGCAGTGGTGGTGATTGTCAGTATAGTAATACACGGGTGGCTAGGCAGAGACGCCTTTACCCCCAGCAACCTCCCACTTAAAGGCAAATTTGCCCCTAGTGAGGAGTGAAAAGAAAAAAGAAGAAAGACAGTACAACATGTACACAAGTACAACAGGATGAGGAAAGACATCTTCTCATCCCACGCCCATCAACCTCCTGAGGAAGGCAAAGCGCTCTGTAGAGAGGCTTTTTGTGAGCAGATCTGCAGGATTTTGGTCAGTCGAGATCTTGACAAGATCAACAGACTTGTCCTCAACGACCCCACATATGAAGTGATACCTCACCTCAATGTATTTCGTCTTCACATGGAAGACCAGATTCTTGGTTAACTGAATAGCACTCATAGAATCCAAATACAGTGTAAGGATAGCATCAATACCAAGGTCAACCACCAAACGACCCAACCAAATGGCCTCCTTGCAAGCCTCAGTGGCTGCAACATACTCGGCCTCTATAGTAGAAAGGGTTGTGCATTTTTGCACCCTGGACATCCAAGCAACAGCACCTCCAGCATAGGTGAATACATAGCCGGAAGTGGACTTCCTACTATCTGCATGTCCTGCATAATTAGAGTCAGTGTACCCCATGACTCCTGTATCTTGGCTGCCATAGCATATTGCACATATTTATGGTGCCCTTCAGGTACCTCATGATACCCTTCACAACATCCCAATGCTTCTTGCCAGGTGTAGCCATATAGCATGCCATAACACCAACTGCAAAGGCAATATCTGGATGAGTGGCTATCATGGCATACATAAGACTGCCCATTGCGGATGCATAGGGAATCTTGGCCATCTTGGCCCTCTGCTCATTTGTCTGCGGACAATCAACCTGTGATACCTTCACATAAGAAGGCAATGGACAACCAATAGGCTTTATGTCCTGCATGCGGAAGCGCTCAAGGACTTTATGAATGTACTCCCTCTGTGACAAGTAGAGGAGTCCTTGATGCCTGTCGCATCTAATGTGCATACCAAGTATGTGAGCAGCTTGTCCCAAATCTTTCATCTCAAAGCTCTTCTTGAGCTAAGCCTTAAGAGCATCTATCTCATCATGAGATTTCCCTGCTATCAGTATATTATCCACATAGAGTACTAAAATCAATAAAGAACCATCACGGGCTTTCTTCTGTAAAGACACGGATCCATAGCACTCCTGCTGTAGCCTTGTGACTGCATAAAGGCATCAAACTTATGATACCACTCCCTAGGTGCTTGCTTCAAGCCATAAAGACTTTTCTTCAATTTGCACACTAGGTGCTCCCTGCCAGGTTCTGCAAAGCCCTTAGGCTGCTCCATATAAATCTCATCATGCAAGTCCCCATGTAAGAAAGCCGTCTTGACATCCATCTAGCATAAATCCAAGTCAAGCTAAGCAACCAAAGCCAAGACTAAGCGCAGGGTGGTCACCTTAACCACAGGAGAAAAGACCTCATCAAAGTTCACACCATGCTCCTGCTTAAAACCCTTTGCTACCAGTCTAGCCTTGTATGCCGGCTTGGGGTATCCAGGGGTACTTTTCAGCTTGTACATCCACTTGCATGGCAAAGCCTTCTTGCCCTCAGGCAAGGAAACTAAATCCCAAGTCTCATTCTTATGCAAAAAGTCTATCTCAGACTGCATAGCCCTCTCCGAGGAGTAATTATCACCCCTTCGCATAGCCTCATCGTAGGTGAAAGGCTCTCCTGCATCTGTAACCAAGACATAATGCATCGAGGGCTGAAATCTATCAGGTGGACATTTGTCTCTAGTAGACCGCAGGCTTTGCTGCCTACCCAACTACCTGTCCAACACCCTGACCATGAGTATCTGCTGCAACTGTAGGCTGTCCAAGGCTGTGCAGGAGCTCTCGGCTCCTCCTGAAATATGATCCTGGTGATCTCAACAACTCTCTCAGGATGCCGATGCATCTTGTCTTCATGGAAGACTACATCATGACTGCGGATGACTTTTCGCGCTTGCGGATCCCAGAGACAGTAACCCATCTCGCCTACATCCCCATAACCAAGGAAAATGCATTTGACACTCTTAGGATCCAGCTTACTTCTCTTGTCCCTGGGCACATAGCAAAATGCCTCACATCCAAAGACACGGAGATTTGTCCTTAGGCAATTGATGCTTACTATCTCTCTCATCACTTAACTGCTCAAAAGCATGTCAGACATACTCACTCCCATTATTTGTCCTTAGGCATTTTAGCCAATACCCAGACTGGTTCTCAACCAATGCAAGCCATCTCTGAAACACAGCCAAGACATCGGATTTTAGCTTAATGGGACAAGCCCAAACTTTTCGTGAAAAATCATCTATGAAAGTAACAAAATACTTTGCACCACCCATAGATTGACAAGGCATGGGTCCATAGACATCCGAATGTACCAATGCCAAGGGCTCACTCATGCATGGCCTACCAGACTTCTTATGCGTAGACCTAGTCTGCCTGCCATAAAGACAATGCTCACATCAATCAAAACATGCATAATCCCAAAGTCTCAAGTATCTGCAAAATGCTCAAAATAGCATAAACCTCCTGCTCAATGTCGGTCAAGCATACAAGATTCTCCCATTGGCTCAAAAGAAGGCAGATAAACGAGCTCAATAGCTCAAGCAAACCAAGTCAAAGTACCAAAGATAGGTAACCAAGACAATGTCTCAATAGCATCCAAGGTCATAATGGAAAAAGCCAAGTGGTAATGGAAAAATCCAATTCAATGTCCAACTACTCAAGGGAATACTAAAATGAATGTCGAGACGAGCTCAAACAACTGCCATCCACAGCCAAAGCATAAAGCATTCACCAAGACATCATAACCCGTACTGGGTAGCCTAGGCATAAACCATGTCATAGATGAAATGCCAGCTGCAAAGAAGTGATAGTCAAACCCAAATCGAGCTCTAATCTCAACTCAAAATCATTTTGAAGCATAAACAAGACATATGGCATAGTCCAAATACATCATGACATCATATCGAGTAGCTGGGAGTACCCCGTGAGTGACCAATAGGCATAACCTTATTGTAGCATAAATAGCTTTAGCCATGAAGTTTCCAGCAGCATATAACCTTTGTAAACTAATAAAATCAGTGCTCAATCCAAGCTCAAATCCATAGGCAAACCATGGGCATACATTCCCGTATGTATAGGCACCAACCGGGCATAATCAGGCATCAAATGCCAAGACCTGTAAGCATAGAATTGAAGTAACAGGTGGCTGCTCTGTTTTGGACAAATCTGGGATTGTTCAAAAAATTCAATGGCTGAGCTAAATCAGCTCCAAATGCATCTCACATAAGAGACATAACATCCACAAGTGATCCGGTATCAATAGACATCAATAGAAGCATCACATAAGCCATAGGCATACAAATACATACTATCTCAGACCTGAAATCTGTTGCAGAATATTTTGACATTAGAATTTGGCAAATCTGACATCACCATCATGTCCGGAGCGTGCCAAATCTCCAACCCCAACTTAGACTTTTACCTTTCCTGAATCAGGTTCCGAATACCTGAGATATGACAAAAAGAGTGATTTTTGGGCCAGATTTTGAAACAGGTGCAAAAAAAAAGTGAGCTGGCTGGGGGGTCTGTTGTCCCACGTGTTAACAATGGGGCCCAAAGGGGGCACAAATGGGGGCCAAAGAAGGCCTACACCAAGCCTCAACAAGCCTTAATAGGCTGGAAGCGAGATCCAGGTGAAGGAAGCTCCAAGAGGTGTGAGCTATGGCTACCCAAAACCTGTGAAAACCCTGTTTACCTAGACCTATGGACTGAGATAAATCTCTGAAATAATGAAGCAATACCTCAATGTCAATGCCATGATGGTGCCTCAATAGGGTGGGAAGAAGCTTGAGAAGCCAGGGAGTGATGGGAGCTCAAGAGAATGAGCTATGGCTACCGAGAAGGGGACCCAATGCAAGTGGGGAGTCGACGGGAAGCTGAGAATGCCACGAGCCAAGCTCAAGAGTCGAAAGCCGTGCCTTGATACCAGTTGAAAGGTGAGAAGGATCGAAGCTTGTACTTGAGAGCTATGGTGGGAGAGCAAGAGCAAGAAAGAGAGAGACAAGAAATGGGAACTCCAACAATCACAATGTGTGACCGGGCCTTCCTTTATTCAAATTGTCACTAAAAGAGCAAGAGCAAGAAAGAGAGAGACAAGAAATGGGAACTCCAACAGTCACAATGTGTGACCGGGCCTTCCTTTATTCAAATTGTCACTAAAAGAATAAAAAATAAAGTGACGGTGACGGGCGCCCGCCACCTGTAGTGTGCAGTGGCGGTGACTGTTAGTGTAGTAATACATTGGCGGCTAGGCGGAGGCGCCTTTACCCCCAACACATCAGGCCTTTGCTCGTATGTCGACCATTGAGTACCATGGCTACTCATCTGGCAAAGAAATTCAATTCCTTTGAAATATAATGCCTACTCCTATTTGAGGCCATATACACTACTTATGCCAAGTTGTTTGCAATGATTGATCTAGGCCTTGTTAATGATGAGGTAGTTCAGGTTGCTTCTAAATAGCATTCCACTTGGGATGACAATGAACATCTTTTCAATAAAAGCCTCTTGATTTAGGAGGAATATGTTAGGACTCTCCCTCAAGAGCAGTTGCTATCATGGTGATTCATTCCTTCTTATGCTTTTGTGACCAAAATCCAAGACCAATCAGTACTTGATGAGCTTGAATAGAATTGTCATTCTTGAAGTCCGTTCTTGCAGAAGTGGTTTTCTCATCAACTTGAGATTGCTTGCAATGGTAGTCGTCTTATGACCACAATTGAGCAACATTGTACAATCAGTACACTTCAAGCTGACCCAGCTTACTTTGAGACCACTTCATTGTGCTCTATCATCGTAGCTCAGAATCTTGCTATGCCATGAAAGTTGATATATCACCCATTGCTTGACAAGATTTTGATTGAAGAGGAACTACACATTGCTAATCTCTTTGGAGGATCCTCTTTGCTTGGTGGTCTAATTACTTACATTTGTGGATTGGATACCAAACCACTTGATTTGGATGCTTTTGCTGAATTCGAGTACAATCTGAGTTTCTATGGTTGGTGGATCCCAAAAACTACATAATACTAAATCTTTTTCCTTTTTAGTCTTAGTTTGTTTGTACATACTTTTCTTTAGCTCAATTTGTTGCATTAACAAGAGCAAAAGTCCCTCCGACTTTAGAAACAACGCTACATCTTATGCAAGGGCAAAAAAAAGAGAGGTACAAGATCAAACCATGTCACTCCCTCGTGTGATGGTGAAATTCAAGGAAGAAGAAAGTTGTTTGTAATTCTTTCTATCTTTTTCCCTTGAATCCATTGCATGGTACTCTCCAATTTTCACCAAGTGAATGTAGGAAAATAATAGATAATAAAGCAATGCAATAAACATCAAGGATTGAAGACAATATAATCAATAATAGAAACTTTCCATGAAAATCCTACGTTGCAGCAACATTAAAGACTTAAAACTGAGACTAGCATCAGAGCCTTTTTGAAAATCTCAAGCTTGAGAGGCATCATGTCAAGACGTCAAAGGCCAATCGAGACAACAAGTTTATCTTGGAGCCTCACTAAAGAAACTCAAAACCTAAAGAACCATCAACAATGAGGTTTTACTTTCTTCAATGACACCATACCTTTACTACAACATCTGATGGTCATCTACTTCCTTAGGAGCAGTTGCAAATTGTTTCATCAATGAGCATACAAGTCTTCAATAACAAGTTCAGGTTCTTCTTTAATAACAACTTCATCAACAATATGTCAATGTGCTTCAATGTCCAAGCTCAATATTCACATATTCATTGTTGTACGCACCTTAGTGCACCAATCATCTTGTGTGCCAAGTTTTATTTTTTGCAGTTAGCCTTTTGATCTCATACTTCCATTTTTCCTTGTAAGGCAACATGCCTTATTGTATATCATTGTTGTTTACTTGACTTGCCAAAAGAAAAAAAAACCAAGAGAGAAAAAAAACAAAAAAGACAAAAAAGATAAAAATGTAGCAAGAAGAAAAAAATGAATGAATGAAAAAAATAGAAAAGAAAAAGAAATATGCATGCACATGCACTGCACCACACACCTAGGGGTCCTCAAGTTGGATGCATCCAGTAACCCTAGTAACTTGGCTCCATCTCTAACCCCCTAGCCCTTTTTCCATTTTTTGGCACATTTTCTTAGGGCACATCAAGGTCAGGACATAGCTAGGGAGTCTTAACTTGCCTAGGTTAGACCTATCTCCTTGACTCACTTGCACATTTCATTCCTTCATTTCATTCATCTCAGTGGTCGCAATAAATCACCTCCAAAAGCAAGGTGGAAATAGGTTCTTCAGCATATCAAGCCATCAATTAGCTCACCTGCCACTTATGGTTGATGGACAAGAGAACCATGTGCTTTAACGGATCGGATTGGACTCTCGAGCTCCTATCCATCCCCCATCAGTGTCTCCCTAGTGTCTTCATCGACAACCCTTTTTCCTCAATAGCCACAATTCTTCCCATCATCATCATCATAAGATTCCTTGCTTCATTTGCCATTATCAATAGAAGAATCCATGGAGTAGCCTTCTACTTAAGTATTAGCCTATGTATGCATGTGCACTCATAGTATATTTGCACCATAACCTATTCACAGTTTTGGGTCCTCAAGTGTGGGACAACACTTTAGGCTTCCTGGAGCTCAACCCATCTCCCAAACTGACATCTTCATATGTCTTGTGCACAAAAAAAAAAAGACTAGCACTTTCCCCTAGGAAGTGATTGGACGTGAGGTTTTTCTTTGCAGGTACAACAATTCGTGGAGGATCTAGCGTCCTCATTGCTACATCAACAACATATCACCCATCCTCTACAATCTCCCATTCATCTCCAATGACTATTCAAGTTGTCTCCATCACAAGGACCAACAATCCCATATCTTCAACAACATGAACTTCTACAGGATTTGTCACTAGCAACAACCTCAATCACCATCTACCCCAATACCAACAATATCATTAGTACCAACAGCAGTAGAAGAATATAATCTTCATTATTTTAGCAACATTCATTTGTCCACTATCAGGACCACTACTCCTTCATTGACTGTTCCTAGCATTCTACATCTTCGGTATAAGCTATAGCATGCTACCTCCGATGTGAGTGACATGGGACCCAACACTCATCTAGGGGGGAAATAGTGTTAATGGTATTTTGAGATGGCAACAAAAGCGCAAGTGCTGGACACTATTTTTTAGTGGATTATTATTTTTTGGAGCTTCAATGTATTATTTTGGGCAGTTGTGTATTATTTTTTACTTATGGACATCATCATATTATCATGGATGTATTATTTTGTGAGAGTCAGCCTCACTCCAGTGCACATTGTATTTATATTCAGTAGTTGTATTTGTCACACCTACAAGTGTTACTTGGGTTGCGCATATGGATTTGTGATTAGATTAGCATATGCTTGGTCTATTTAGCCTAAGGTTGAAGCACGCTTTAAGGATTGACCAGCCTAGAGCCCACCAAGTGGGTAGGATGCTTAAGAGAGGGTGCAAATCCTAATTCATAGTTGTGCAAACCCTGAATGCAAAAGGGACGCAAACCCTAAACACAAAAGGGGAACAAACCCTAACCCTAACCCTAATTCTTGGTCTATATAAGGGTGGGAGGTCTCAATTGTATTCACCCTTTTGGCACATCCATTCTGTGGAAGCTCTATTAGTGTGACTACTCAAGATTTCTATTCTATCTTTCCATTCTATTACCTTGCTTCCATTGTGTTAAGAGTGACTGAGAAGGAGAGAGTGAGAGGTATGTTGAATGAGGGACTGGGGGAAGGTGAAGCTCTTCGTCTTCTTGCTTTTCTTATCTTCTCTACTAGCTCTTTGACTCATTGGTGTGCTTGGTGGTGGATGCAAAGGAGCGACGGTGTTACGCGAGCGGTGATCGAGAGCAAGCCTCACTCACAACCCGATAACGAGATGTTAAGGAGTGCCAGTTGGGGTAATTGACTTTGTCGAATGCACAAAACAACTTAAAAAATTCAATTATTCGATCATATACCACAAGCCACACAAAAACAAATCAAAACCTCTTATAGCTCAAAAATTTTTTAAAACCTGTATGTGGGTAGAGCATCACACAACCACAACACACCAAAAATACAAACAATTCGAAAATAAACCAAGTGAAATATATTCTCGTACCTTAACAACCTTGAGCCGACACTCGACACTTCGACATCCAAAAGCTCCAACTTTCAAATTGGCATGACAAGAGCTCACTCTAGCATGCGACCCTCCACTCTCCTCTTTCACAAAATACCATTGTATAAGAGGGGGAAGGCCCTTAACTCTTCAATCTCCTTTCCTTTTTATAGTCTTCTATCCACACTCACAAACATTAGGCTTTTTGCTTTCAGCTTTTGGCTTTTGCTTTTCTACTGCTTTTCACTATTTTCGTTTTTTCTCCCCTATGTCTGTTTGCAACTTGTTTGGATCATAACTTCGTCATTTGAACTCCGAATATACTTGTTCGAGTACTCAAAATGATCGGAATGCATCTAGTCGGTAAGCCTAATGTGGGCAGAATTATGAAAATCTATCAAAATCGGGCAAAAAATACTGATTTTTGTAAATCGCATCATTTTTTCTCAATCTTTTATCTTGGACGACCTATTCCCTTCCTTGGCCTATTGTTCTTGTGATTGCATACACTTTCAGCACACATGTTCTCTTTTTCTTCAAGAAAAACTTGCTAACGATGTAAAACGTACGATCTTTTCCTTTGATCCTTGAGTCTTCAAAATAAATATTCTCTGGATATAAACCTATTTTTTTATGCAGTGTCCCCTAGCAAGAATATGATTTTTCGAAATGAACTCCGTGCCCAATCACTCATGACTTGAAAAAAATGCAATGTTGGATCCATGATATGCAACCAATCAATCGATGCTACACACAAAAATAATGTATGCATTGAAGAAATTGTGCCTAGTCTATCTACATGTGATCGTGCATCATGCAAAATGCAAACAAAATTTCTTGATTAATTTAAAATTCTTTATCCTCACCTCTCAACTCTCATAAAAAAGATATGATATACTCCGCTCCACCCATCCAAAATCTCACAATCACTCTAGAAAATGATGGTCCTCAAGATATTGACCAAATAAGAACAACCCATCTCACAATTGACGGTATCCTTCACGACCCTCTAACTCACCCAACCTCCTTACACACTCAACCAGAGGTTCCTAACTTTGTGATGAGCATCCCAAATATCGTGCGTGCAAGAAATGTGCGTGCTCAATGACAGGTGCTCTCTCATGTGCGCATGCATCTAAAACTTACTGCATATAGTTGTAGTGGACCTCATGCCGTGCTAGTGCTCAATGATGGTGCAAAATGTGCATAATCCCAACCCATGGCGTGGAAGTATTTGATAAGAAAAGGAGATGACCCGCGAGTGTAGTGCATCAATAAGTGCAATGTGAAGTGCTCGTGAACCCATTATCCCCTGTGATGTGCAAGAGTCTCGACAAAAAAACATACCTTGTTTCTCAATGTTTGGTAGCTATTGACAAACACAAGCTTCATCCTGTCCAAAAAAATACCAAGCTCGACCAAGGCTATCAAGTTTCAAACAAATCAAACAAAATGACAGAAACAAATCCTAAGCTAGACAAACACAAAAAATCCAATTATGAAACAACAAAACAAACTGTCACGCAAACAACTAAACTAGCAAAAATCAAACCTAACTACAGTTTGACTAGGGCTTTTCAGTTTTCAGAAAAACACTTGACAACAGCATTGGATCGTGTTGATCGGGGTCGTGGAACCATCTTCAAGCCTTTGAAATGTAAGTTAAGCGAGTTCACTACAACTTGAGCTAGTCTTGTGTTCTTGCTTTCTTGGGATGGAGAGGAGGCTGCTTGGTTAGTTAGAGTGGAGTATTGAGAGACAAGGTGAGAGATTGTTGTTGAAGTAAGTTGCAGCTTCTGAAATAATAGAAATCCATCCAAAGTCTCGATTGTTAGTGCGTTAGGCTCAATGATACTAGCCACATTGAGATGGCATTTCATCTCATATATATCAATAAAAGGCAATTACTTTTTTCCTTCTGCTTATCTTAAAAATATTCATAGCATAGCTGCTAAGTATAAATCTGACTCCTTTAGCTTCCTCTTGTGATGCTCCATTTGGAACTAACTTCGTCTTCCTTCAACTATAACTCCTCTACTACTTTTGAATGGTGAAATGGTATAAGGACTATTTTTTATTTTATTTTAGGGATAATCACTTCTTGACTTGAGGATTCATATTCTAAGGATGCATCTAAGAATGTCACATAATAAGGACCATTTGAGTTTCTTGTCTTTTGTGGAAGCAATGTTTGTTGGCATGGCACATCATCATCGTCTTTTCTTGAAAGGGTAAATCAAGGTGAGAAGAGCCATTAGTGAAGGAAATATTTGTCTTCTTGATACAATTTATATATATATATATATATTGCATATGATGAGAATCATTACTTAGCATAAATGGTACCATTATCATTTCATCCAAGAGCATGGGATCTTCATCCTTGGAGGCCTTTGTGGCTCATCATCATTTGTATTCTCTTTTGATTATATAGATTCTTCTACTTTGCTTTCATAAGCTTACTCTTCAAACTCTATTTCTGCTTTTAGTGTGGATGTATAAGATAAAAACAAGCTCTCTATTTCTAAGTCTTCTTTTGTGTAATAGGGATAATAGTACATCCATGCTTAGATAAGAGGTATTCACCCATTAATAGCAACTTTGCTTCCTTTAGAGAGTTGGCTCACAGTACCCACCGTTGGGGGTTGTACCTCTGTCTTCTTTGGAAATATCCATTTTATGGCTTCTTCTTCAATTGATGTTCTTTGGAAGAAAGGAGGAGACTTCTAAGGAGATGGATCCATCCCCTTTTTTTGGACCATGAAGTTTAGCACAACTTTATTAGGTCACCTACCTAAAGTTAGGTTTCCTTTGAACCAATCAATTAGCGCTCCAGCTTCAAACAACCATGATCTTCCTAGAAACAAGGGATAAGAAGTCCCATAAGAATCAGGCTTCACTACAAGATAATTCAACTAATAATTTCTTCTAGCAAGGATAGTCTTTGACATAAGAGAGAAGCCTTGGAGGCCTTGTTCTCCTCTGATAAACTAGCTAAATGAGACACTGAGTTGGTTGTATGCCCTATAGTCCCAAGTCCTTTATCGTCACATTTGTCATAATGTTCAGTGATGAAGAACCTCCATCTATCAATATATCTACAAAGTAACATCCTTCAATTCATGTGCAAGTTGTTGGAGTGCTAGGAACCAAGAAGGTGTTAGCCACATCAACCTCTTCCATAGGCTTTGGAGCTTTATGGGTTTTGACATAGATGCCAGGTTCAAAATCCTCAACTCACATCTTTTGGTAGAATACTTTTGAATCTTTTGTGGTAGATGGGGGATAGCATCAATACTAGGTTTGGTAGGAATGTGTCAAGGTCCTTGTTAGATCATACTCCTTTATTGGGTTCAACAATTTTTCTAGATGACTAAGGAATGGGGCATTGATGTTGGGGTACACTTAATGGCTAAATGTCTTACTTGATGGTACTTTCCACACCATGCAAATGTTCTCTGTATTGTTCTTCCTCAAACAATAGGAACATAAGGCTCCAAAGATTATTAGTTTTTGGGTACACTTGATGGCTAAATGTCCTGCTTGATGGTACTTTCCACACCATGTGTTTGATCTGATGATATCTCTTCTTACTCTCGAAGTATTCGTCCAGGAGATGCTAGTAATATTTATCTTCAATGTCTCTAGCTATTGTGTTATCATATCCATTAGCTCTTTTTTGATATTGGAAACCAAATTTGAGAAATAATCCTTCAAGATTTCTTCTCTTCATAAATTTACAGTGGAATTTTGAGGTGTCTCTATGATCATTGCATACATTGGCTAGGTTGATGCAGAAGGGGCTCTGTTCTGATTTTGATTTAGAGCTCCTAGTGATTGAATGTTACTAATTCTAGCTAGATTGATTCCATTATTGTTGATGTGGGACTATCTAAGATCATTGCTAATGTGGCTAGGCCATCATTGGAGGCACTGTCTGTGTGGCCATTGTTGGGTTGGAGTACTATATTGGGACACAATAGGCACCTATGGGTAGGGATAGCGTACAGTCCTAGAGGGAATAGGTTAGGTTGGTATACTGCTCATGGCATTGAGAAAGGTAGGAATCTTGTTCCTTGATTCATGGCCAATCTCACCTCTACTTCATCATACAGTTTGTTAGATTTGCTTGTCTTCTTAGTTATACAAACTTTCAAACTTCTAGTTGTAGTCATCTAAGGAATGCTCCCTTCTGAATTCCATCATCTAGATTATGGTTAGACCATCTCTTTGGACCATCTCTTTAGCATAAACTCTATCCTTGAGACATATGCTTCAACCCATTATCAAAGAAACTGACTTAAATTTATGAATTCTTATCTCATCCTCTCTTCAAAACTTTCATGCCTAAATTGGGTGAGAAAAGCCCACTTCAAATCATCCCATGTACCAAAAGTGCCTCTACTAGTCTTTCATACCACTAAAATGACATGCCCTTAAAAGTGGCAAGGAATATCACTAGCCAATGTTGGGGATCCTAACATTATTAGCCACGCACGTACTGCATGAAAATTGGGTCTTTACTATACTCTTCCTTAAAAATTTGCAATGGGACTACATGTATTGGCCTATCATTAATATTTCTAGGACATATTTGGCTAGAAAGGGGACCTTGCTTCAATTATGCCATTGGGACTTTTATAAAGAGTGGCACAAAAGCATCAAAGGATTCTTCTTCTGCTTGTTCATTCTCCACTATGGCCTTCACTTTCTGCCTTTTCACATACCTCTAGAGATGCTCCAATGCTTGTATCTTTATTGACTCATTTATTAGAGATTTGGCTCCAACTAGCTTTTTTAGTACTCCACAAAAGGGACCTACTGACTTTAGTTTGTGGAAGACTCTCTTGCTAACATTTCTTTCACTTTTTCTTTCTCATTCTCCTTGAATTTAGCCTTCATGTCATTGTAGAGGGGAGGAAATTGGTTTTGAAGTTGTCAAAACTCATCTATTGTAGAACAATCATTGTGCCATCATTCTGATAATACCAAGTTCCGAGGGTTTCAATAGTATATGTTATGAAGAATACATGATCTACCAACTTCTAGTAGGTTTCTTGTTGGATAAACAAGAGCTTATAGTATACCAAGCATACCACATATCCTATTGTTGTACATCCACGAATAGATTCCAACTATTTTTCTTCTTGTTCTTATGAACTTCCACTGACCAAGGCTCTCAAAGCTTCTACATAATCTCCCACTTGAGGGTGTTTAGAAAATCTCAATGAGGGTCCCCCCATTGCTATCCATTTTCCTTACTTCTTTTCTTTTTGTTTTTCTCTAGATAGTGGGCTACAATGGTGTACGTCTCTGTGGCTTCACAAAATAGTGGAAACAATCCACCATATAGGGCTTGTATCAAAATAGCATTGTGTTTTCTCCACTGAGGGATGAATTTCTCTAGAGAGCGGCTACAATGATGTATGCCTCTATGGCTTCACAAAAGAGTGAGAACGATCTATCTGTTGGAAGAGAGGGGGAGAGACAAAGTGGAGTGGAAGATGAGCCTCATCTCATTGTTGTTCTTCTTCCATTATTCTTTCATCATACTAATTGAAAGAGACACATAGGTATGACTAACCAAGACTAACTGTGGTTAAGGCATTGACTACACCGACTTATTGAATGTCACGCACCTGTACAACTGTATCTAGCTAATGTTGATCACACACATAAAGATAGACCGACTGAAGAGTACCGGGAGCGGAGCTTGATATTCTAACACTCCCCCTCAAGCTCAAACCATTTGATAAACTCCAAGTAGCTATTTGAAGTATATGAACTTTTCTTTACCAAGAGACTTGGTAAATATATTTGCTACTTGGTCTTCAGTCTTCACATGAATCAAGTCAATTTGCCTTGTAAGAACCACTTCTCTAATGAAATGGTAGTGAACCTCAATATGATTGGACCTAGCATGGTAGACAGGATTGCTAGCCAACATAACACTATTGAGGTTATCACAATGCAATCTCACTCTACTTTCTAGCTGTATTATCAAGTCTTTCAGCAGTTTCATCAACCAAACTGCTTCACAAGCCATTAAGGCAGCTCCTCTGTACTCAGCTTCTGTACTAGACAATGCAATAGTAGGCTATTTCTTACTCTGCCAACTAATCATATTGCTGCCCAATCCAAATGCATAACCACTGGTTGACCTCCTGTCATAGGCACAACCAGCCCAATCAGCATCAGTAAACCCTGTCAAGTCAAGGGATTTTCCATATGCACAAAACATCCCATAATCTGTAGTACCCTTTACATATCTCATGATCCTCCTGACTACATATAAATGTGGTTTGCGAGGCTTCTGCATGAATTGACTAATCAGCCCCACTGCATAACATAAGTCAGGACGGCAGGTAATAGTCAAGTATATCAAGTTGCCCACCATCTGTCGATACATGGTCACATTCTCTATGTCATTCACAATTTCAATCTGCAACTTGACATTCTAATCAATAGGTGTCTCCATAGGCTTACATTCAGCCATACCATACTTCTGTAACATCTCATGGGCATACTACTTCTGTAGTAGTAGCCATATACCTTGAGGCGTAGATACTACCTCAATTCCAAGAAAATACTTAAGCTCACCAAGGTCTTTGACTTTGACTTCAACCTGTAAACATGATTTAATTTCAGTAATGCCCTCTTCATCATCTCCATGCTCTAGGTGCATACCCTTTTGCAACCAGCCTGGCCTTATAGCGTTCTAACAAACCATCTAGCTTGCACTTAACCTTGTACACCCATTTACAGCCAATGGGGACTTTTCCTTCATGCAAATCAACCAATTCTCATGTCTCATTTTTAGCCAGGGCTGCATACTCCTCATCCATGGTAGCACACCATTTATCATCTGTAACTGCATCATCAAACTTTGTAGGTTCTTTGTAACCTATCACACTAGCCATATATGTATAATGGCGGGCTGAATAACTAGTGTATGTAAACATGTCAACTGGTTTTCTGACTTTCTCAGATCTCCATAACTGTGGCTTACTCTGAGCTTGCCTCTCATGAGGTGGTACATAACGACTCTGCCTTGCTCCAGGCGTCATAACTTTTGAAGTCTGAAACAAAGACAGAGAGGGTTAGACTCAACAGTGTAGAGCAATGAGCTCTCACACATTTCTTCTATTCTTCCATTCCACACATCACTAAAGAGAATAGCTACAACTTAAGGTCTAGGACTATTCACACCAAACAACTAAGTCCTAACCACCAACTTATTTAATGTCCACATCATGTAGTATAGCTAGACAACTCAAGTGTCGGGTATGGTCATATCAAAGATAGTAGATCGAGCTTGAAGTCTTAACACTCCCCTCAAGCTCAAGATAGCATCTGCATACCAAGCAGCTGTCTAAAAACACTCAACTTATCTTTACCCAAGGACTTGGTAAAGATATCTGCAACCTGCTCATCAATCTTTACATGCATGAGATCAACTCGTCCTGCAAGAACCATCGCTCTGATGAAGTGGTAGTGTACCTCTATGTGTTTTGTTCTAGCATGATATACTGGATTCATGGCCAAGAGTACACTACTTAGATTATCGCATAGTAACTTCACTGGAGCATCTACCTGTATGTCCAAATCAGCCATAAGCTTGAGCAGCCATGAAATCTCGCATGCTGCCACTGCAACACCCCTGTACTCTACCTCAGTACTAGACAATGCAACCGTAGGCTGCTTCTTGCTGCTCCAGCTAATCACACCACTACCAAATCCAAAAGCATATCCACTCGTAGATCTACGGTCATATGAGCATCTTGCCCAATCTGCATCTGTGTATCCAATGAGTTTCAAGGGCTTATCTCTGACATAAAACAGCCCATACTCTACAATGGACTTAACATATCTCATAATGCATCTAACTGCATCCAAGTGCGGCTTTCTAGGCTTCTGCATAAACTGGCTTATGAGCCCTATAGCATAGCTCAAGTCAGGCCTAGTGATGGTCAAGTAAATCAGACTGCCAACCATCTGCCTGTACATAGTCACATCCTCTACTTCACTTCCAGTGCTCATGTCTAACTTGACATTCTAATCAAGAGGTGTATCCAATGGTTTGCATTCAGCCATGCCATACTTCTTCAGCATTTCCATGGCATAGTGCTTCTGCATCAGCCATAAACCATTTTCAGCTGAAACTACCTCAATGCCCAAGAAATACTTCAGTTCTCCTAGGTCCTTCATGTCAAATTCAAATTTCAGCATCTACATAACATGATGTATCCCCAAATCATCATCACCTGTGATTATCAGGTCATCAACATAGATAATCAGCACTACCAAGCCTTTGTCTGTCTTTTTCGTAAACAGACTATGATCAGCCCTACCAACAGCAAATCCCAATCTCTACAAGTAGTTACTGATCCTAGCATGCCAAGCTCTCAAAGACTGCTTCAGCCCATACAATGCCTTTTTCAGCCTGCATACATAATGCTGAAAATCAGGGTGAACATACCCTTCGGGGGCTGAACCATATAGACATTCTCTACTAAGTCACCATTAAGAAAGGCATTCTTCATATCCATCTATTGCAATTTCCAGCCTCTAGCAGCAGCCAAAGCAATCTCGATGCGTATGGTTGCCTTCTTGGCAACATGGCTGAATGTTTCCTCATAATCAAGTCCATACTGTTGGGCATACCCCTTTGCGACCAGCCTGGCTTTGTATCTCTCCACACTGCCATCTGACTTGCATTTGATTTTGTAGACCCATTTGTAGCCAATGGTCTTTTAGGGTGGACTAGAGCAAGGGGAACCTTGTTGTGCATGGTGTCAATTCCAATAAACACATGCATCATGAATCAAAAATAGGGATACATGAGATTAAAAAACAGCATACCAAACTACGTGTATGAGGGTATTCCAATCATAGAGGATCGTTGTTGTGCATGTTGTCAATATCAATCAATAGAGTGAACCATAGGGAAAAACAATTGTAAATTTTTAAACCACGAGGCACGCAAAAGGGTGGTTCAATGCATGGGGAACCCTATTGTGCATGGTATGGCGTTCGAAACACCAAAAAATCAAGTTTAAAACTGTGATAGGAGTTGGGAAAAAGAGCAAACAATCAAGTTAGGAAAAAGAGGGAAAATTTGGGTTTGGAAGATCTTAGACAACGTGTTGTGCACACCATGGGGTCTTGCCTCAAACAATACATTAGACCGCAATGAGATGGGAAAAACACTTCCAAAATTTTAGGCCACAAGGCACGTAAAAGGGTACTCTCATGGAGGGGAAACCCCATTGTGTGTGGCATGTGGTCTGATGCCAACAAGTAAAAAGAATGGAATAGAAGGATACTTGGAATCTCAGTGATTCAACAAATTTGAAGATAGGGAGACTTGAAAAATACACATGAATTCATAAGGGAGTTTTCACAAATGTCACAAGTGTATTATTGTAAAAAATGAAATTGGAGATATTTATATGTCGATTTTCACACATGCAACACAACATCATTCCCTGCCATGTGTAAAAAACAAAGCAGATATTATGCATACCTTATGCTACACGGACATGCATGCCATAAATCCTAGATTGTATGTGGACAAACATGCTAAATTTTGCGGTTTACCATGTGGCAAGCATGCCATAAATCTCAGTAGGCCATTTGCCATGTGGCATGCATCTTGTGTTTCTCAAATGATCATTTGATTAATGAGGTCATCATGATTATGACATTCTATAAATATAGAGACATTTAGTCACATGAAGCATTTTTACATCGACTTTTAGACATCTATCACAATCATTATTTTTTAGCATTTGACCTCTCTAGCAATGATATATCACATGAAACACACGATCAGCAAACAATCAAGCTTGTGATTGTCCGATCATCTTTCACTACACAGTAATGTGCGAATTATTCTTGTTATTGATTGAGTTAAGAGATGAGATAACAAATTATTTGCCTATTTCTTTACATATTTTTCCAACTATTCTACTTCTCTCTCATTGGCACTTTGTTATATAAAATGCCACCTAGACATTGCCTTTGGCACATGTCACACTTGGACCCCACTATGTGCAACCATTCAATATGTGGCCCTGTGAAAGTTTTCCTTTATGTCGTAGGGATTGGGTCACGATCCTTGAAATTTTTAATTAGTATTCTACTTCATGTCCTTTAGTTTGCAAGAGTCATTGATGAGAAGATTGAGTCCCACATGGTCCAAGCTTGAAGTACAATGCACCTAGTCGGACGAGGATGTCAATGGCCAAGTTGCCCTAGTGAGATCAATATTATATTTGCTTAATGTCTATAACAAACCAAACCACACATAAATATGCAATGTTGAGGGATTCAAAATCTCCCACCATGGCATAGGGTCAGAGAAAAATGTTGTGAAGGTTATTCTTCTAGAGTTTGTTGTTCTTCGATGTGACTTCACATGCAACCAAGTATGTCATGCAATATGTTAACTTGATTCTCTAGTCACATAGGATTCCAAGAGCTTTCCAAATGAGTGAATGATTATCTTCAAGGGCCTTTAGCACTTTCCCTAGTTCTCAGAGTGTGCAATGTCTTAGCATCCATTTTTCATTAATCAACGTATGATCTCATCCTATCAAAGTGTTGAACTTCATGGAGAAGATCCCTATATTAACAGGATCATACATTCTTTCCTATCAACTTGTTTAAGAAGCTTCAGGTAGGTTTCCTTCTCAAATTGTGATTCTTTAATAAACAACTCTAGGGGTATATACATTACAATCTCAAGGTATAACTTGTAGTGGTAGATTAGAGACTATGAGTTTGCATCAATTAATTTGGAATACAGAGGTTTGTTTCCAAGCCAAGAAAAAACTATGTTATAGTTGTAGATAATGATTAAGGTGTTTGAGCTTCTTTAGGGTATATTCTTGTACACTTTTTCACATCATGTTCTTGATATGCCATGCCTTGTGGAAAAATTCTCCCTCTCTCTTAAGCAACCTAGTGGTCTATCTTGTGATCAATGTGCTTCCCTTGCGATGGTAGTCTTATGTCTTCTGTGATTGTGCTAGGTCCCTATTACCAAAAGGTTTTCAATTGGCCCTTGTGTTGATGTCGAACTTTTGTCATTCAATGACATAACAAAACAACCTTCAAAGGGTTTTGTGCAATCGGACCTAATTAATAGAGATTTCATCCTCCTCTTGTCAACTAGACCAAATTGCATGCAATGTTGAAGGACTCTAAAAACTCTCCTTTCCCCTCACCCCCCCAATTTCACGGGAGGGTCCAGTCTTACCTTGAGTCCTAAGACCCACCTAAAGTGCCTTAATGGATCTATCCATCATCCTAGGCTATTGCTTTGTGTAATTGTGCTAGGTTCTTAGTTAAAAAAGGTTGTCAATTGGCCATTCAAGTGTTTCAAGATGCCCAACTTTTGTGGTTGTTTAGTGACATAACAAAACACTCTTCTAAGACATTTATGAAGTCAGTACCAATCGATAGATATTCAATCCTCCTCTTCTCAAACCATGTGCAAACATGTAATATTCAAGGACTCTAAAAATTTCCCTCCACATTGTAGGGTCTAGGTCTACCATGTGTCTTGAGATAAACTCGAAGGGCCTTCATAGCACTATCCATCATGCTAGGCTAATGTCTTCTATGACTGTGCTAGGTTCCTAGTTCCAAAAGATTGTCAATTGGCACCCTTTCTCAACGTAGACCAAACAACATGCAAACAACAATGTTGAGGCACTCTAAAAATCTTTCCTAGCACCATAGGATCTGGGTCTACCATGTGTCATGTGCTATTTTCATGTTTTCATTTGGTTTGGCATGTGTTGTCCCTAGCCCTTTCACTCCACTTAAACCCTTTCTTTCCCTTGCTAGACATTTTCTCTAAGTATTCTACATGCTACCTTCCAAGCAATGACAAAGCAATTTTATATTAGACACTTTCATTATTTTTTATTATGCAAGCTTCCAACAAATGAAAAATTTATCATTGTTGTGTGTCCATTGTTTTTTCAACTGGACCCTACAGCATGCATGCATGCTTTTTTTTGAGAGTTGGAATGTCTTTTTGTGCACTATGGGTTACGGATTGGTTTCTTTATTGTGTTGTAAGTCTTTCGTGTTTTTTTCATTTTCCCCGCTCCCAAAGAAAGTGGAGGTAAATATATGTGAAGACCATAGATCAATATTCCCTAGGGTTTGAAGATCTTTTTATCAAAGAGGAGTACCCTTCTGATGAAGAAATACTTTTGCAAGGAGAGTGTGATGCTAGTGAAAATCCAAAAAGTCTACAAGATTCAGAGTTCCAAGATGACATTTGTGTTGGAGAGGAAGTCACTACTATTGAAGAGTCTCCTATCGAGAAGCTATTTTCATTCCTTCACAAAGTTGGCCATACTTTAAGCTCTAATAATACAAGGAGAATGTTAAATGCTCCATTCAATCTTAATGAGGTCACTGTGTCCAGTATGGGTTTCATCCAGGACAAGTTCAAGGCATACAAAGACCTTATGGAGTCAAAAAAATTTATAAAGTATTCCAAGTACTTCATACATTTTCCATTCCAAGGAAGGAAGTATAATCTTAAGAGTATTGTAAGGAAGCAACTCCAACACCTCCTAAAGGATTTCAAGGAAACATCAAATTGTCCATTCCATAAAAATAGTTGTGAGTTCTATGCATTTTGAAGGGAGAAGCCCAAGTGGAAGCATGAGCAAGCCGAAGCAAGAGAGGTGTGAGCTATGGCAAATGGAGCAAGAGAGCAAGAGAGAGAGACACAAGATGTGGGAACTCCAATATTCACAATGTGTGACCGGCCTTCCCTTTATTCAAATGTCATTGAAAGAATAAAGAATGAAGTGATAGTGTTGGGCGCATGTTGCCTGCAGTAGTGTGTAGGTGCGGATACTATCAATGTAGTAATACACGAGTGGCTAGGCACAAATGCACCTTTACCTCCAACAACCTTCCACTTAAAGGCAAACGTGCCTTTAAGAGAAGAGGGAATTTTTTTAAAAAGTGACATATTACAATGTATACATAGAGTATAGCAGGATGAGGAATAGAGGTCATCTCATCCAATTCCCATCAACTTCTTAAGGAAGGCAAAATGCTCTGCTGAGAGACTTTTCGTGAATAGATATGTAGGATTTTGTCAATAGAGTTGTCCTTAATGAACTCTCTAATAAATTGGTACCGCATCTCAATGTGCTTCATCTTCGTATGGAAGATCGAATTTTTGGCAAATTGGATAGCACTCAAAGAATCCCAATGTAGTGTACAAACCATGTCATCCAACTAGAGAGCCTTCTTGCAAGCCTCAGTGGCTGCAATATACTCGACCTCTATATAGTAGAGAGTGACGTGCATTTCCACACCCTGTACATCCAAGAAGCAACACCCCTAACAAAGATAAACACAGAGCCAGAGGTGGATTTTCTACTATTTGCATGTCTGCATAATCAGAGTCAGTGTACCCCATGACTTTTGTATCATCCTGGCTACCATAACGTATGCACATATCTGTTGTGCCCTTCAGGTACCTCATGATACCCTTCATAGTATCCCAATGTCGCACCTGCTAGGTGTAGCCATATAGTAGGCCACAACACCCACTGCAAAAGCTATGTCTGGACGAGTGGTTATGATGGCATACATCAAACTACCCACTTCAGATGCATAAGGGATCTTAGACATCTCGGCCTTTTGCTCATCAGATTGTTGAAAATTGGCCTAGCTTACCTTCACATGAGAAGGCAAAGGACATGCAATAGGCTTAACATCCAGCATATGAAACCACTCAAAGACCTTTTGGATATACTCCTTTTATGATAAGTAAAGAAGCTCCTAAGAGCAATCATGCGTAATGCGCATCCAAAAAATATGTGAGGCATGTCCCATGTCTTTTATCTCAGCTCAAACCTTTTCTTGAGTTGAATTTTCAGAGTATCGAGCTCACCTATTAGGAGATCTCCCAGCAATCAACGTGTCATTTGCATAGAGTGCCAAAACCAAAAGGCTACCATCATGAGCCTTCTTTGTGTATAAGCACGGATCCATATCACTATGTGTATGGCCTTATGAATGCATAAAAGCATCAAACTTGTGGTGCCATTCCCTAGGTGTCTGCTTAATGCCATAAAGGCTCTTTCTCAATCCGCAGACTAGGCATTCCGTGCCTTTTTCCTCAAAGCCCTTAGGCTGCTACATATAAATATCCCCATGCAACTCCCCATGTAAGAAAGTTGTCTTAGCATCCATCTGATAAAGGTCCACATCTAATTGAGTAACCAATGCTAGTACCACACGTAGGGTAGTCATCTTGACTACAAGAGAAAATACTTCCTTGAAGTCAACACCATGCTCCTATTTTAAACCCTTAGTAACCAATCTAGCCTTATAGGTAGCCTTGGGGCATCTAGGGGTGCTCTTCAACTTGTACATCCACTTGCATGGCAATGCACACTTTCCACCAAGCAAAGGAACCAACTCCAATGCATGATTTTCTTGTAAAGAGTCAAACTCTGTGATTGCATGGCCCTCTCCCAAGAGTAACTATCACCACGGTGCATTGCCTTATCATAAGTGAGAGGCTTATTTGCATCTATCACCATCACATAATCAATGGAGGGCTCAAATCGCTTAGGAGGACATCTAGCTCTAGCAAAGTGTCTCAAGGTAGGCTGAGGCGCCTGCACATTCTATCTAACATCATGGTCATGGACTACTGGAGCATCAACTGCTAATATAGGTTGTCTAGCTAGTTATGTGGGCGCAAGAGGTTGCTCCTGAAAGATAACCCCACGTATCTCAACTATCCACTCAGGATGCTTATTCATCTTTTCCTCATGGAAAACTACATCATGGCTATGGATGACTTTCCGAGCCTATGGATCCCATAGGCGATAGCTCATCTCGCCTACATCCCCATAACCAAGAAAGATGCATTTCACGGACTTAGCATCTAGCTTTGTGCACTTGTCCTTGGGTACATGGTAGAAAGCCTCACAACCAAAGACAAAGGCAAATGATCATATGAGGGAGGTTTTCCAGACCGCACCTCCTCTACAACCTAAAAGTTAATAGAACTGCAAGGAGATCTATTGATCAAATGTACAGCAGTAGTCATTGCCTTAGCCCAAAAATGTTGTGGTAAGCCTGTCTGGATAAGCATACTATGGACCCTTTCCTATATTGTCTTGTTCATGTGCTCAGCCATATCATTTTGGGGTGGGGTGAGCGGGGCAGCCAACTGACATTTAATACCCCTTTCATCGCAAAACTACTCAAAGGCTTTAGAGACATACTCACACCCATTATCTAACCGTAGGCATTTTAATCTATACCCAAAGTGGTTCTCAATGAATGCAAGCCAATATTGAAAGGTAGCCAAAACATCAAATTTCAGCTTTATGGGATATGCCTTGACCTTATGTGAGTAATCATCGATGAATGCCACAAAGTACTTTGTGACTCCTAACGATTGATAGGGCATAGGTCCTCAGACATCAGAATGAACAAGAGCCAAAGGCTCACGCATGTGTAGAGTGCTAGACTTCTTATGCATACTACATGTCTGCTTACCATACAAACAATTATCACATGACTCAAAACACTTATAGTCACAAAGTACTTTGTGCCTCCTAACGATTGATAGGGCATAAGTCCGCAGACATCAGAATGAACAAGAGCCAAAGGCTCACGCATGCGTAGAGTGCTAGACTTCTTATGCATACATGTCTACTTACCATACAAACAATGATCACATGACTCAAAACACTTATAGTCAATGGGTAAAAGATACTACAAAAATGAGTAAGCATTTTCAATCCCTTGAAGGTCATGTGCCCAAGGCAACGATGCCAAAGAGATACATGTGGAATTGCAACCATAGACAAAACATGATCTACAAATCTAGATACAACCAAGGGATATAAAGTGCCAGACTTGGCACCACAAGCCAAGTCGAAAAAGGTTCCCATGGGTGATCTTCCAAGAAGAATCCCCAAAGGAAACAAAGTAACCCTCATCATCTAGTGTGCTAGCAGAGATAAG
Organism: Lygodium microphyllum; assembly: GCF_053477565.2. Taxonomy (NCBI): domain Eukaryota; kingdom Viridiplantae; phylum Streptophyta; class Polypodiopsida; order Schizaeales; family Lygodiaceae; genus Lygodium; species Lygodium microphyllum. Next base: position 138,858,339 of record NC_141135.1, on the reverse strand, counting down.
ACTTTTCATGAGAGCCAATACATGTTGAACATTATGCAAAGTAAACATACTACCTAAACTAAACTCCAACCAAATATCACCGATACCAACCGTCTACAATGCCAAGTCATTCCCAAATGGATAGATCCAGTCATATTGCGATAGGAGTGGAACCACTCTCTATGAGTGGTCACATGAAAGAAAGCCCCTAAATCCATCAACCAACATTGAGTAAAACAACGCAAGCCATTGGACAACTATGACTCATCCAAAGAAGAAGTTGCAAGTATGTAATCATCATCAGAGTCAGGTTGTTGCACTACATAGATCTCTTCGATCTTAAAACTGGACTTAGCAAGGACAATGTTGCGATCATCTGACTTATCTTGTGCTTTCCCTATGTCCTTTTCCTTATGCTTGTCATTGCACATTTTATGGCATTGCAGCCTAATATGTCCTACTTTCCCATAATAATGGCATGTCAAATCGGACTTACGTCCATAGGACTTACTACAAGACTGTCCACGAGACTTAGAATGAGATTTCTATGTCTCTATCATGGTGGTCATTCCCGCTCTTACCATCATGGCAACCCCGAATAGTCAAAGCATGAGAAATACGAGAAGCGTCCACATTCTTCCTATTAATCTCCTCTGTCAGGAGTGCACCCTCTACATCAGACAATTTCAGCCCATTCTCAGGCATATTTGCACACATAACAGTATGAAATGCGTCCCAAGTCTCAGGTAGTGTAACCAACAAGAACAAATATGGAATATTGTTCTTAAAGTCAATACCCTGCACCTAATGACAACCAGCCAATGATAGCATGAAACTCTCTCAAATGCTGAGAAACACTGGTACCTTCCTTCACACGAAGGTCCATAAGCTGCTTTAGCTAATACATCTAAGAAGTAGGGCTCTACTTATCATAGAGATTACATATTTTCTCCCAAAGATCCCATACAAACTGCCCATTTGTGACAACATTATAATAAACCTGCTTGTTGAGGGATAGGATAATTGTGGACCTGCGAAGCTCATCTAAGTCATCCCATGCATATCCTGATCATGACCTTCAGGCTTAATGCTTTTACATTTGATTAGCCTAATCTAAGATTTCTGTACCAAAACCTACCAAATTTGGGTCTTTCAATAGTAATAATTGCTACCATTCAACTTTTCAATGTTGAATATGGCACTATCATTTGAATGACCACCAGCCATAGTGCAGGAAAAAGAGGCATAGTACTACAGACCAAACGAGATGCTATAGTACCTGCAAAAATAGTCCCAAACCACTGCCAAAACAAGCTAAAAACAAGAGGTATGGACCAAATAATGAGTTGTCCACAAATTATGACCAAAATAGCATCAAATGAAGGAGTCTGCTCTCATAAATAGTACAATAGTTTGCAATTATAGCACGCAAAAAATGAGGTACAACATACTCAAGCTCATTGAAAATAAAATCCAAAGCTCAATGTAACATCTAGGTGTCATGTAAGTGGCTCCCACTGGAACAAAAGTCATATGCAGAGATGAGCAAACAAAGCTCAAATCCTCATGTGAGTGGTATCCAAGCATCCAAGACACATCAAGCACATAGTTGGGAGCATAAGATCCAATAAAAGCTTCAAGCCTGTAAGGTCATAGACCTATGAAGCATCTTTCATGGAATGTAAGAGGGCTGGGTTTGTAGAGGCAAAAGAAGATACGCCACGCATCAACCAAAAGATGGAAACCAAACATTGTGGCGCTTCAAGGAACCAAATTGCGGCAGCCGAAGCTCAACAACTACAATTTAATAATTATAGGTTGTTCTAGGATTGCTAGACTTAGGGGAAAAGGGGAGTGCTCCTACTTATAGAACATCAGGATTTGAATTGATGGTAGTGGTAGTGTATGCCCCAAATAGATCAAAGGATAGAGCATCCTTATGGAAGAGCCTAGCCACCAAGGTGGATAATGGCAACAAATAGGACGCATGGCAATGGCAATCTGCTAGAGCTGGAAAGAGACAAGTGGAGAAGTTTGGAAGGAAAAAACTAAAGGGCTACTCACTTGGACAATATTTATGTGTGAAGAGGAGGCTAGCAAGCTTCACTTGACTCTCGACACCACACTCTCATAGATGTATGCTCTTCCAATCATGTTGTGCCTAAAGTGTCCCCTAATTATGTGGTGCTACAAAGGCTCCTGAGGGATGTGGAAGAGTTCAACCTGCAATTTGAGAAGATTGGAGTAGAAGCTGCAAGGATTCAACTCAAGATAAAATGGCTCTTTTTTTTTAGATGCTCCCAATAAATTCTTATTGGATGCCCTCAAAGTCAAGAAACAAAGGAAACTAATATTAGTGATACAGGATGAGCATGACAATGTTTTTAAGGATGATGAGGGGATATTGAATGCTTTTACAAAGTAGCTATTGGATATTGTTGGCAGCTCGATGGAGAAAAATGGCAAATATGAAGAAAAACTGAAGGCCTTCTTGCAAGTCAAACCCCAATTGATAGCTAAGGAAGAAGCACTCCTATTGGAAAGACCATTTTCTCCCAATGAGATCAAGTTAAGGATAAAGAGGAATAAGTCACTGGGAATTGATGGAATAATGATGGAGGTGTTGCAAGCCACTTGGGAGTGGCGTGAAAGGATGTACCTTCCCTCCTCAAATGGATAAGATTGAGAGGTATCTTCTAGAACATTAGAGGTTTGATCAAATTGATCCCCAAAAGTGCAAATAAATGAACGGTTGGTCAGTGGAGATAGGCGAATGGTTGGCTAGTGGAGACTAATCAAATTGATCCCCAAAAGTGTAGATAGACATATGGTTGGCCAGTGAAGTCCAATCTAAATAGGGGTTTGACCAAATTGATCCCCAAAAGTGTAGATAGACGAATGGTTGGCCAGTGAAGACCAATCTAAATAGGGGTTTGACCAAATTGATCCCCAAAAGTGTAGATAGACGAACGGTTGGCCAGGGCAGACTGATCGTCATGCTCAATGTGATTTACAAGATATTTGCTAAGTGTAGCAAGCAAGATCAAGTTTCTTTTTGGTAGTATTATCCAACCGATGCAGCATGGATTTATCTAAGTGAGGAAAATTCATGACGCCATTCTAAACATGATATTCTCAACAATGGATCATGCCTTGTCTTTAGGTACAGAATTTGTGTTGATAAACATGGATTTTGAGAAAGCTTATGACTTGACAAGCTAGGAGTTCATTCTAGGTGTTATGGACATGATGGGTTTTGGGAGTGGTTTCATCTAAATGGCACACACATTATTTTCTAATGCCTCGACGGTGGTGAATGTTAATGGTTGTATCTCTAGGCCCTTTAGCACGGCAAGGTCCATCCGGGAAGGATGCTTGATCGCACCACTATTTTTTGTTGTTGTTACAAATCCCCTCTTGAGGAACTTGGACAAAAAGGTGTAGGAAAGAGCCATCAAGGGGTTTCCATTGTCAAGGGATGCCTCTTTTGTGGCCCAATTTTTTGCAAATGATAACTCTAATATAGTAGAGGCAAAGGAGCAGTCAATCAACAACTTAATGGAGATATATAGCCTTTTCTCAAACCTATCAGGTTCAAAGATCAACAAAAGAAAAATGGAGTTAGAATTGTGGGTAGGATGGATCTGCTAATGGCAAGGCTTTAGATCAGCATACCCCAATCAAAGGTCACTTAGGCTTTAGCCAATGCATGGGCAAAGGTTTTGGAAGAATTGAATTGGGTAGGAATGGGAATTGGCAAATGAGATCTCTCTCTAGCCCAAGCAATCTTCCTATGTGCTAAAGGGTATGACCCCTCAGTGGCTTCGTGGCAAGAGAACCATAGGCTACTGTTGCAGAAGCTAATGGAGAAAGAAGTAATCAAATGGCATGATATTTGGGATAATGAAAGGATGGATCTCATATCGGTGGATGAGTGTAAACGGAAATTTCAACTAATCACGAAAGAGGTTAATTGGTTGGAGGATGTGCTTGACTGCAAGAGGGCAATTTGGCCTACTATGCCCGATAGAGGTAGAATCAACAATATGGAAAGACTTAGTCTCCTTACACAAAGGAGAAGGATTTCATGGTGAGAGGTAGAATCAACAATATGGAAAGTCTTGGTCTCCCCTGCAAGGAAACCACACAAACTACACAAAGGAGAAGGATTTCATGGTGAGAGAGTCAAGATTATTCTTGAGGATAGTTGAGGAGTGGAAAAGGATTTCATGGTGAGAGTCAAGATTTTTCTTGAGGATAATTGAGGAGTGGAAAGATAGGTTCCCAAGGACAAAACTCCGAACTTGGAAAAGGAGAAGCAAGAGGGTTTGGGAGGCATCCTCATCTACAAGGATAAATCTTTGCTATATGGAAGGTTCTCTATAACAAGTTGCCCACAAGAAAAAGGCTAAGCAAGTGGATAAATTGAGGCATCCCCATCTACAAGGATAAATCTTTGCTATATGGAAGGTTCTCTATAACAAGTTGCCCACAAGAAAAAGGCTAAGCAAGTGGATAAATATATAGGTGATATGCATATTGTGTGGGAAAGAAGAGGAGACTATAGAACAACTATTCTAGGAGTGTAGACAAGTAAAGCAAGTTTGGAACAAGTTGAAGAGGTGGGCCCATAGGATGATCTCCCAAAAGGTGTTGCTATTAGGACCTGCGGTCAACTTAAATCCAAAGTCGAGAAAATTATGGAATTTGGAGCGAGGATTGGTGATCAACTGGATATGGAAGGAAAGGAATGAAATATCTTTCGGAAGAGTCTTTAAATGGAGATAGTCAATTGAGGACTGGTCAACATTGAGAATAGAGATTTTGAACATGCTGTAAAACATGGTGAGGTGAAAAAACCTACAGCTACAAGATATCTTATGCATTGCTTTGGAGGATGGTGGTTTAGCTAGCTTGTGGCGAGGAAACACAAAGCATGGTTTTTTGTAGTATAGTTTTGAGTTAGTTGTATTACTCGTCAATATTCTTGAGAAGGGTTGTAAATATTTTTCCCATTTAATATAGTTTATCACATTAATTTTTTAAAAGTATGCTTTTCCTCTTTATGAAGGTGTTTGTTGATGGCAAGGTCTAGCTTCAATTAACTTGCACACGTGGATGTAATCACTTGGAAGTGTCACCAAAGTGCACAAGCATTGAGCTTGTATATGTGGCACTACACTAAAGTTGATTGCACCTATATGATTGTTATAATTATTTCATTTCCATCTTTATGATTGTTACAAATATTTATTTTAACATAAGACAACTTCTTGCATTTATGAAAATAGTTTCTAGGCTTTGAGGAGTTTATAATCAACATTCAGTTCATTATCTCCTTCAAACCAAAGGTTCACTATCTGGTTTTATCAACTTTTAGTTAAATTTTAGTCCGTCCATTAATACGTGAGATCCGTGTGCTCCTTTAAACGATACAGTTTAAATTTGAATTTAGGAGTCCGTACATTAAACCACTCGAAATTCAACAATTTGATCGTGAGAGAAGTCAAAATAGGTATACTACCTAGCGAAGTGTCACACCCAAATATTGCTGGACTGTCAAGCATTTACAAAGTGGAGGGAGCCATGTTTAAAATAGGTCAAAAGCTGCATATAGCCATAGGCATATGGAATTTATCGAAATATATTAAGATGGGCAGGGATCCACATCCATACATTATCGAGAGGCTAAGGCCGGGAGACAATCCGGACATAGACCCTTTCACGCTGGCCAAAATCTACATATATGTACATCGAGACTCTTATCCTGCATAGCTCTAGCTCGAGACTCTTATCCTGCATAGCTCTAGCCGGGTCTCGGTTGCCCTTTCCCAGTATGTTGGGCTTCTCTGCCCTAGTGACACATACCTCGCTATGTGCCTTTCCTCTCAAGCCTCTTCGTCTCGCAAGACCAGATCAAAATGGTACACACCTGCAAAAATTAGCAGAAAATGGCTTAGAGGCTTGAAATTACACGGGAAACAGAGCTTTGGGAAACCGATATCAGAAGAAGAGTATACCATGTCCCTTCCCTACTCTTCTTAGCTGAGAGACATAGCCTGATATCTTCTTGATGTCTTCCACCTGCAAGGTAGCAAAACGCCACTTAGCGCCACTTCCACAATCCCATCAGGCAAAACTTAAATCTACATCTCGAACCAGTCCTATGTTACCTGAGATTTCAGAAATTCGCCCTCTATGAAGTCCTGCATTTGAACGTCGCCTTCTTTCTCAGCCACCTGCATAACAACAGCATGGAAAAGGTCAAACGACCGACTTCGCCAATGCACGCAACGGACAAGGTATATCAGATGTGCAGTCACGTTTTGCCTAACCTGATGCAGTTGCAGCAGCTTCTCATTCACCAGCTTCTCCATGGCAAGAGTCAACTCCATAGCTGGAGAAAATGGAGCTCCAATCAGGTCCCGGGGTTTAAAAGTGCTACATCCAAAATGAAACAGAACTAATTGGACGAGAGACGTCTAACGCACCAAAGAGGGCATCCCCTTTCTCCTCATGGTCGAACTCCGTAACGGTAGGCATCACAATCGACTGCAACTTAACCCTTCCGCCCCTCTTATTCTGCACACATGCAATAACAATAACGAGTGATTATCTCTGCTACACCAGCCGAAAGCCTCGACATAGGTACATAAATCCGAAGTTGCTGAGACAAACAAGCAATTGAAACCTGATATTTCATGAGCTTCTCAGCATGTTCCCTCTCCTCGTCACTCGATTCTCTGAAAAACCTGGAGGAGAAAAGCACCCGCCTCACTAACTGGACAAATAACACGTTATGGCTATGGAACAGAAACAAGTAAACAGAGCAGGTTTACTTACTTGGCAAAGCCAGGAAGGCCGACATTGTCACGGTCGAAGTAAGCGAAGAGATTATGGTAGACGTACGAGACGTTATATTCGACGCTGCAGTGGTCACGTAAATTAGGTTTCAATAAACCAGTCACATAACGGCGCCTGTGACGGATCGGAAAGGACAAATGGAAGAGATAAGAATGGCTTACTTGATCTGATCATTGATGGCGGACTCGCACTTGGCCGAGTAGCGTTGGCGAGCGAAGGACTCAGAGGAGGTCGGGGGAACCTTGACAAGCTGGCTCTGCACCTCAACAAACGGCTCGAAGATGACACCGGTAAGCGACTTGCTGGCCTCCTGAGGAGGGGGACCCGCGGCCGAGACGCGTAGAGACGGGGGCAACGCCTTGACCGGCGGAGCCAGGGTTTGAGGGACGGCCAGGGACGGCGACACGGACTGCCCGAAGGAAAGACCGGCTCCGCGAGCGGAGGCGGCGGAGGTGCCAGGAGAGGCTTTGAGAAGCATGGCGATAGGAGGGAGGGTGGAGGTTGCTGGCTGGCTAGCTATGGGGGATGTGCGGCTAGGGTTTAGCAGAGAAACGGGGGCGAATGGTAAAGATGATCAGGATGATGATTGAAAACCTAGAAGCCACGCGCCCCTTTATATACCCGCACACGCCTGTCCAGGCTGGCAATACAGTCTCCCATACCCACATACGAAACCGTATTTTTGTTGCCCTAGTCGTTTGAGGCATTTTCACACCATCTGAGAGTTCATGTATCTGTCCCACCTCAAGAGTCCTAGTGTAACATGATCACAAAAAATCAAGGTTTAACTTAAAAGCGAATTGCAAAACTTCAAAAGAAAACCTTCAAATTTTAAAGAAGAACGTTTCAAACCTTGTACCCTTCATAAAAATTTGCCGTGAAATTGGTAAATGAATGTAATTTGATTCAAAAACCCCTCCAAAATTTTGAGTCAAAGGTTTTATTATCTAGTATCAAAAATGTTTTTTGTGAACACTACTTGAGACCATTCCATGATAGGCAAGAGTTCGATTGTTCACATGTGTGAGGCAGTCTCAACTTGTAGTCAAGGCAACAATGAACTTCATTGTAAGGAGGCTTTGATTAGCGAGACAACTAATCTTAGGGCACGAATTTGGTACCCTTCAAAGCGGGGTAAATAGTTCACAAGTGGGGTAGAATAAAATTGCCCTACTTGCACTAAGTCCATGCTATACCAAAATGTTGCTCACATAAAATTTGGCATAAGAGGAGAACCAAAAAAATTTGATGTAATGCACTATGTTTTGACAACCTACCTCCATAACCAATAAATTGCCTCATTAAGTAGGGCTCGTGCAAATGTTCTTAAAGCCTAGTTACCATGCCTTTAAAAAAAAAGGCCTTATCCAAAGACTAGTCAATCACACATATTTGATAGATTTCCCAACTTGGGTAAACATTTTGAGTGCCCTCATTAAAAGCGTTTGGTTAACTTGAACAAAAGAATTAGGTTGAAATTGTGATGCAATTTGAGCCTCGCTCAATCTTGGCACATGAGTCACTAGCGAGAGAATGTGAAACATCATTTTTCACATTCACATAAGACATGCGTCTAGGTGTCACAATTTTAACCTCACAATCTTGGCACATGAATCACTAGTGAGAAAATGGAAAATATCATTTTCACATGCACATAAGACATGCTTCTAGGTGCTTCTTTTGCATAAATGATATAAAAGACAAGGAGATATCTTTGGACCCTTTGTGAATTTTTATTTTCATGATACATCCCAAAGGCAAGCAACTAGACAAAGGCCAACAATGACCTTAGAGGCTTGGAGCTAGAGGTGAAGCGCCCACTAGGATCTATTTTACATATTGAAAAGAGAACCTCAATGAAAGTGTATCTACATACTACCACATGTCATGATGAAAAACGATGGCTCTATTTATATATTACTAGTAATCTAATAGGGGTTAAAAATTAGGCTATATGTGTTATGTGCCATGAGAAATAGCCTCGTCTTTGTTGCTTTTGTAAAGCTTTTTTTTTAAAATAACACGGTTAAGTATATTATTCAATGATAATGAATTATTTCTTTTGTTAAAGCTCACCAAAAGATTCTCATTCACTTATTTCGATTTGTGTCTTACTTGTGGATTATTATTTTGAATGCTGTAAAAAACACTATTGTGGGTGAAATTTGGTGGTGTCAATCTCAAAGTACAAAAGATTGTCGAAAATAGTCCATTGCAATGTTCATGAAAAATCGGGGTTATTATTGATTGAATTGTTAAATTTGGGGGAAAAAAAGCCCTAAAACTCTAAGGGAAGGTTTTTTAAGAACGGGTTACACACTGCCTCAAAGGGTTAGAAAAAAGAATCTAGGGTAATCCATGCGCATAGCATGCACCCATCTATGATATGAAAATATAGTTGGTCCACTTGTAACGGCTTCGGACTCTAAGGGGATTGGTGGAGGTTTGAACATTGTTGTTAAATGTCACTTCTTAAATGAGAAGTGAGTTTGTCACTCTATGACTTGGATGCAATTTCCCCTGTGCAAATGTGTTCATTACCCCAAAATGCAACCACAATCCTTGTCCGATGTGGTGATGCAATGCTTCTTTCCTTTTAGAGCACTACTTGTTTTATTTGCAATAGTGTTTAATTCCCCAATTTGTAAAATCGAGGTTGTTCTGGTTATCATATGGCTAAGAGACTTGAAAATATTTAAAAAAATTTGTAAATTGTCAACGCTGAAGGCTTTTGTAGCAGCTCGATTTTAAAGAAAAAGGACATTGATTCATTGATGTGGGTAATTCGGCCCATTACACACGAGGCGGAAGCCCCCACTCAACCTTGAAACCTTTCGCTATTATCTTTTGGCATAGGGTGCAAACAAAATCACTAGCAAAGAGGGCTTGTCTTAGTGGCAAGAACTTTGAGCTATGTATTTATAAGATCATGGTTCAAACATTGTTATACATAGACTCATTTTTTGAATAAGTGTGTGTGTCCTTATTTCACTCAAGCGGCGTTTTGCTCCTTGGATGGTGGACTTCCCTTGCCCAGACTTGTTCATCACGTGCATTTCGCGGAACAAATGAAAAGCTACCATGTCAGCACAATGCCCCTTCTATTTTGGCCTTTAAATGCCCATCCGTGCATGTATGTAACTGACCTAGGTCTTAAAGAAAATAGAGGAGATTATGTGAATCTAAGAGACAGATACACATACACATACACATACACACACATGCATGGAGAGGGAGAGGGAGAGGGAGAGGGTGTAGCCTGTAGGTGAGTTGATTAAGTTGAACACGTGTGAGAAGAACTTGAATTAAACTCCTATATTTTGCAAAGTAAGTTAGTACAGGTACAGAAAAAGGGAGATTGGAACTGGGGTGAGTGGTGGGTGAATAAAAGAAATGGCTTAGCACCAGCCTCCAGGGTAGCCACTTGCTCAAGAACATAAAAAGAGAGATTCTTCATTGCTGCGCTCGACTGACTAGAAGGCGCTCGCCGCTGTGTGAATATTTTTCCAATTATCCATCAATTCAAAGCTTTTTCACGGAAAAAGGAGACTCAGGAGAGATTCCCGACCTGATACGGCTCTACGATTTCCAATACGGCGGGTATCTCCTAATTTCTTTTTCCAACTCGAGAAATATGTTTGGCGAATCACAGGCTAACGCGTCAGCGCAAAAGATAGGGTTAGGAGTGTGGAGAGCGCGTGCCATGTGCAACCGGGGCCCGCATGTCCTGAGCCTTTTCCACCTGCCAGTCCTTTCGCCACACGAAAGTAGGACTCCTGGTGTGAAAAAGAACGAGAAAGTCCCCTTGACTTGATTTCGGACTCGCACAACAGCTGTAAGGCCAGCAGGCCATTGCTATCTAATCCACGTCTTAATTTGCTTGAAAAGAAAACCTAAGTTTAGTGTAATCTTACCTTCAAATTTTGAAATTTACTCTTTAAAAATAGGTTTAATATAATCCCATTTAGTAGATGTACAGTGTAATCCCACCTTCATTTTATTTTAACGTGAAAAGACTTTCAAATCCGAAGTTTTTCATTTGAAGGTTTTCACCATTTCATAAAAAAGGTTTTTTGGAGCACTCACTTTTTAGAAACAATTCATTAGCCTCGGATCAAGATTCAATGTACCCGAACAAAAATATAAACAAGAGAGAACCACAAAGCTTATCCTAAGGCTTGCCCAACTTTTAGACACCCTTCATAGGAAAATAAGAACTAATATGCCAAGAGAGATCAATCCAAATATAAACTATTTCTTTGTATTTGACATATGTCAAATTGGCTTGTAATAATAATAATAATAAGCTCATTAGAAAGTATAGAAGCCTCAATACAAAACTAATTACTTTATCTTCCTATGATAACTTAAAATATCCAAGAAAAATAAATTTTGTAATGAAGAAACTAAATACAATGGTTGCTTCTACATCTTACTACTAAAGATAGTACTTGCAATAATAAAAATGAATAAACTAAAGTTTCTAGATATCTGCAAGGCATAAATAATGAAAATTTTTCAAAACAAGTGCCGTGAATACATTTTCTAAACAAATACAAGGCATAACCAATGAAAACTTTTCAATATTTAAATAACTTCCTTAATGAAAATGATTCAACCCCAATAACAATAAAACCCTATAAGCCTTATGAAGGGGCAAGCTAGAAAACATGCCTATTTTCTGTGGAAATTCTCAGCATAACCTTATGAATTTTGAAAATTACCTAACAACCCTCATATACTTGGTCCAAATCCCTCATACACATGAATTTTGAAAACTACCTAACAACCCTCATATACTTGGTCCAAACCCCTCAGACACTTCGTTTCAATCAAAATTTTCAAACACCCGTTACTTTTTAAACATTTTTACAAATTAAACACAAATTTCACTAATAGCTAGCCTAGTTGACAATGCCAACCAGTGCAAGTTTGCGAAGCTCACAAGTAGCACCATGCCCGCTTCTTGTTTTAGCATGTTTTTTTTCTTTCACTCACAAAAAAGAACAAACAACTATCTTATAAAACCCCGCTTACCTCATAACTTATACTTTCATAGTGGCCAATTAATTTGTTGCACAAATTTATTCCACTATCAAAATATTCATATATTTGAAAGGACATGCCTTTGTGAATGAAGTGTACATATCAAAATCATTAAAGCAAAACCTCAAAACAAAAACATTATCGTGAAAGTAGATTTGACCATTTAATGCAATTTAAAATTCTTAAGAATCGAATCAAATAGTCTATGATAGTACATAAGTTGCTCATAAAATATATTCTCATACCAACATGTGTGCATGTGTGCACACATGTACTTAGATAAATTATAACCAAATGAAATTTTATCCTCTCAACTGGACACTTATATGTACTTTGAGTGCCCCCTTGGCCTCTATAAGACTTTCTCATATGTAAGGATATACATTCAACTTTTTATAAGTTAATAGGAATGTACCAAATGTAACACTTTGAACCATCATATCGTAACCGAGCCTCACATCTCACGAAGCCTTATTAAAAAACACATTTTTACATAACAAAGCAATATAGAGTCCAAAAAATGAAGTTTATTATTTCAAAATTAGAGTGTCAAACAAGTTTCAATAGTGGTTTGTATCACAAAAAAGATGTTCACAACCTAAAAGAGGTGGACAAGTAAGACAATCAACCTTTTACATCCCAAAAATGGGTGGATTGAAGTGGGATTGATTGACCAACATCCTAAAAAAGGGGTAATGTCCCAAAATGGGTATTACAACTAGGATTGAGAAGTGGGAGTATTTGAATGAAAGTTGATGATTGAATTCCTTCCATGTGCTTCTCTAAATGGCTAGGATTAAAATAGTTGACCTTGGCTAATGATCCCTCACATGTCAAGCCATGGGGTGCACTTTATATAAGATGCAACTTCTCCGATTCAATCCTATTGGCCAACTACAAGTACAAGGTCAGTCATCACTCGCTTGGACTCACGTGCATGCATGCATGAACACACACACTCTCTCTCTCTCTCTCTCTCTCTCTCTCTCTCTCCCTCTCCCTCTCCCTCTCCCTCTCCCTCTCCCTCTCCCTCTCCCTCTCCCTCTCCCTCTCCCTCTCCCTCTCCCTCTCCTCTCTCTCTCTCTCTCTCTCTCTCTCTCTCTCTCTCTCTCTCTCTCTCTCTCTCTCTCTCTCTCTCTCTCCAAGGTGCTTGAGAAGGTGCCTCTATTGTAGAAATCTCTTTCTCTCCACATGCAACCTCTCTACTCTTTATCTTTCCACCATGGAACTATTATCAAGCTTGGGCATGCTCCCTATTAGAGAGAGATAGAGAGTGAGTTATTAATATGCAAAGAAAGAGACATAAAGAGGGAGCTATTGATATGTAGAGAAAGAGAGGGAACTATTGATATGTCGAGAAAGAGAGTTAGATAAGGAACTTAGTCTTATAGCATGGTATAAAACCTAGCCCATGATTGGTGAGTCATGTATAGTCGACATTTAACGTATGCGTAAATTGTAATGTACATGCCATCAATTTGTGACTTCTGCATCCATCAACTTCTTGTGTACAAAACCAAGAAAGGAAACTACTTTGGTTATTGTACTATAGAAAACAAGATTTTTTGAAATATAGAGGCCTTATTAAGTGGATTGAAACAAAAGACTCCCATGCCATTGATTTAGAAGAGCCATTAAGAAGTCAAGGGTTGCCTTAAAACCCACATTTTGCCTTATCTTTGCCTTATTTATAGCCATTGTAAAAAACTCTACTTTGCAAATGAGTTTACATATCTCTTTTTTTTCTAAGTTACTATTTGTATAGTTTTTACCAAAGAGAATATATTACATGATGTATTTGTATCTTCAAGCTTGAGTTTATGCTAAAGAGGATATATTGCATGATGTGGTTGTATCTTCAAGTTTGAGTTTTTGCCTAAGAGGATATATTACATGATGCGGTTGTAGCTTCAAGCTCGAGTTTATGCTAGATTTGTCTATAAAACCATCCTTGTCCTTGCCAAGTTACTGTCTCCCTCATAACATTTACAAGATCTCCAACAAGTATGAGTTTATACTAGATTTGTTTATAAAACCATTGAAAAGCCTTTAACAAGTAGTTTAATTTGACTGTTCCATTTCCATGACTTGTATGTTTGTAATATTTTGTTCTTGCTTGATAATGTGATTTTTGCCATGTATTGAGTTAACTAGATAGAGAGACTTTCATATTGCTTGCTCAAATATGTTATATGGTTCTATAAAATATATTAGATAGTTAACCAACAAGGAAATTTAATTCAAAATATTACATGAGTTAGTCATCTAAAGACACCTAGCAATAACAATATAAGCTTCTTACCAAAAATAGTAAGTCAAGTATTGATTATCTCAGGTTTCTATAATTACCTTTTTGAAAAGCTCTAATTGGTCTTTGAATTCTTTGAGATCGCCATATAGTTTTATCACAATAAAAATATATCTTGTCTAAAATTGTCCAAACTTTAGCTTTTTTGTTTCGAGCTTGTCTATTATTAGCATGATCTATAATTGCATTATATAAAAATTTCAATTGATTGTGCTTAATTGTTGAGCCATCTTCTTTTGAGCTATCTTACTAAGTTTCTCATGGAAGCCTAAAAATCTATTGGCATTTACCCCATCAATAGATGGTTTTTTGGGGACACAATTACATCCTCAGATTTTTTTAGAGTGTGGTTCAATGACAACATTGCTCCTAAGCAAACCAATTGAAGATAAAACTTGTTCAATATATCATGTCTCTCACGAATCATATGGTGGAGGGACTTGCTTGAGTTGTTATGCCAAACACACCATATACACAAGAGGAAGCTCACTCAAGAACACAAGAAGAGAGATGGAGACCAAAAGCAGTTTCTTGCTGGTTTGTTCTTCTTCTTTTATACACAATATAATGTACACTATGTATAGATAAGATACAATATAAAGGAAAGTGGCCTACTAAGTCAAATAGTGCATAGCTAACCACACTAATTCACTAGCACTATAACCATGCCAATTGTAGGTAGTCGTAACAAACCAATATAATAAGTGATAAGTCAGTGGCCATGTGAGGATCACAATGATAACCGACATGCTAATTATAGATGTGTGGACCCATGTAACCAAGGGGTCCATTATAAATATTCGCACATATTGAGCTTGCCATCTCAACACTCCCCCTCAAGCTCAATTGTATCTTTGCAACTCCATGTAAGATTCGAATTTTTCGAAGCTTCTCTGCATCTAGTGCCTTTGTAAAAATGACAACTATTTGATCCTATGTGCCAAGTCAATCTCTCTTGCAAGCACATTCTCTCTCACAAAATGGTAATGCACCTCAATGTGTTTTATTCTAACATGAAACACTAGGTTCCTAGCTAATTGTATGCTACTCATATTGTCATAGTGAATGATAATTGGACCATCTACTTGCACATCCAAATCACCAAATAACTTATGCAACCATACCACCTCACATGCTACCATAGCAATATCTTTGTATTCGATAAAGCAATTGTAGGTTGATTTTTGCTGCTCCACATAATTGCTACACTACCAAGGGAAAACATGAATCCATTGGTAGATCTTCTATCAGACATGCTACTATCCCAATCTACATTTATGTATCCAAACACTTGTATATCCTTACTTGCCTAATTAAAAAGTCCATAATGCAAAGTGGACTTCACATACCTCAAAATGTGTCTACCTGCATCTAAATGAGGTTTTCTAGGCCTCTACCTAAACTAACTGATAAGGCATATTCGGCGTTGTGATAGTCATGTAAATTAGACTTTCTATTATTCTCCTAAATATAGTAGGGCCTTTTATCTCATCCCTAACATCAACACTTAACTTTGCATTTTGATCCAATGTCACTGAAAGAGGTTTATATAGTGTGATATCATACCTGGACAACATATCCAAGCCATACTGCCTTTGGGACAACCATATACTATCATCATATCTGATCACCTCAATACCAAGAAAGTACCTTAGCTCACCCAAATCCTTTGTCTCAAACTTCTTCTTCAAAAGGTCCTTGACTTCAGTATCTCATTGTCATTGTCACTAGTAATAATCAAGTCATCCACATAGATGACTATGATGACCAAACTTGCATATCCCTTTCTCACATATAAAGTGAGTGATCAACATAAAAAAACATAAAAGCCAATATTGATAAGATACTCTCTGATCTTGTTAGGCCATGCTCTAGGTGCTTACTTCATCCCATAGAGTGCATTCTTTAACTTACACACATAGGTGGGATGCTCTAAATCCTCATAATCTACTAGCTACTGCATATACACCTCTTCTTATAATTCACCATACAAGAAGGTATTATTTATATCTATTTTCTACAAACTCCAACCTTTGGTTGTTGCCAAAGCAATCACACATCTAATAGTTTCCATCCTAGCAACTAGACTGAATGTCTCTTCATAATCTATGTCATATGTTTAAGCATATCCTTTTGTAACTAGCCTAGCCTTATCCCTGCTAATAGAACCATCTGCATTATGCTTAATTTTGTAGACCTATTTATAACTAATAGTTTTCTTGCCCTTAGGCAATGATACTAGATCCCAATTCATGTTGGCCTCTAATGCAACTATCTCCTCATCCTTGCTGCATCACAATGAGCATGACAACAACAACATTCTCAAAAAAATTAGGCTCAATATTCTCAACCTCCTTTATCATATAAATGGTGAGCTACATAACCTTCAAAATCAAATCTTTTAACAAGGTATTTGGCCTTGCTAGACATGTGTATCACTAGATCTCTAAGTGGAGCCTTTTCATTACCATGTGCTCTCTCTATACCTAATGTCTTGATTGAAGGAATACCAAGCTCTTCAACCAAACTCTTTGAACCATTGGAATCTCCATCAAAACCCAAATGACTAGCAGATGTATCATTACCATTTGACACTTTCTTCTTCCCTTTGTCTTTACTTGCAACACTTATAGATGCACATGAATGTGTGGGACTTCTTATTACTCTCCCAAACCAAGGGCTAACTGTAGATGTAGTATCAAATGATATTTATGGTCCACTAAGACTCCGTAATTTTTATTTTTCTATATGCACATAACTATCATGATCATCATTGTCATCCAATACATCACCATTAGATGCATACCAATTTCTCATCTCACAAAAAATAACATCCCTACTTACACTGAACTTACCTGTGATAGGGTTATAGCAATTATACATGTTCTACTCTAAAGAGTATCCAATGAAAATACATTTTTTAGCCTTTGGATTAAGCTTCTTGTGCACCTCATCTAGCACACGAATATATGCAATGCAACCAAACACTTTCAAGTGTAACACATCAGCTTCTTGTTGTGATAAAGCATTCTTCAAGGGTCATTTAATGAACTGCATCTATGGGTATTTTGTTCATAAAATAGTTGGTAGTATAAATAGGTTCAAAACAAAAATGTTTTGGCAAATTCTTTTCAGTCACCCACCATGAATGCTCATGTAACTTTTGCAATATGCATATTGTTCCTTTCTACAACCCCATTTTGTTGTGGGGTATACTTGCAAGTAAACTGACTCTTTATCCCATGAGACCTCAAGACGTCACTAAACTCATTAGAGAGGTACTCTCCCCCTCCATTTGTCCTCAAGCCCTTAACTTTTAAACATGTTTCTATGTCAATAGTTACCTTAAAAGTTATGAAGTGCTCAAACACATCACTATTTTCCTTCATAAAATACACCCACAACTTTCTTGAACAATCATCAATAAACGTGACAAAATATTTGCTGCCAACAAAAGATATATTTTGTGTAGGCCTCCCAAAAATCTCTATGCACAACATCAAGTATATTTCTACTCATATTTCTATCACATGAAAAAGGTTGTATTGCATGCTTACTGAATTGACATGCTTCCCACACTTTATGAAATTCTACAACTCTAAAAGCAAGCAACCTTGTAACTAATCCTTTGGAGGACTGCATTAATTTCAGCCTTTACACATTTACGTGTCCAATATATTTGTGCAATATTTTAATGTCTACAACCACTCCTTTGCCTTTAGCAAACATAACAACATTCATAGGAGGAAGACTAGTATCTAAAGAACATTTGATCAACTCTACTTCCTTTTGTGACCAGTCAATATTTTTGGATATACTATAGTTTCACTTGGGTCTACCATTTACAAGTGTAGAGGTTATAGATTTTGAATTTCTAAGGTTTCACGTGTTTACTGGGTTTGCAAATACAAAAGGCATTTGCATATACATATTGCAAATTGTAGTTATTGTTATGCAATTAGCGAAAAAGGTTGTGTATTTAGTTGTGCTGCACTTGGTATCAGCTTGCTTGCGAATTGCAGGTTTTGCAAGGTTTTCAAATTTGTCAAAATTTATGATACCTTCAACCATATTGTCCATCAAGAAGCTTGATAAGAACAATTATCGTGCATGGAAGTTTAGGATAACAAATTTCTTGAACGACAAAGGTATTTCAAATTACATTGAAGGAGACATGGTAGTAGCACCTGAAGTTCGTACTCAAAATGCTACTACACAGAACAGTTAAAGGCTAAGAAAGATTGGGAGCAGACATAGAGTAAATTCATGTATTGGCTTTTGTCAATATCATAGATAGTATGACGAAGAGGATGCTAAAGCACCTGGTAGTGATCTAGGTCCACGCAACTCAAGTAGAGTGAGAAAGTGAATGTAGCAATTGACATATGATAGATATGTAGCTCATCATTATACATACATGGCTAAGGTTGTGCAAGATGCGGAACCCACTTGTTTTGAGGACACAATGAGTACTGGGATCATGATATGGATGAAGAAATGTAATCTTTCATAATAAGTGCAATGGAACACACCACGTAGTCTTTAATACATATAATATGCAACTTGTTTTGTAGATAAAACTTATATTTGCTTCTTGGAAAACACCTGAAAACTTAGAAGTTTGAAATTTATAACTTGTATATCCACTTTCAATCGACACAATCAAAATTGCGGTATACCTGAAATTGTTATTTGTAATTTGCAGGTCTAAAACGAGACCCAAAACAACCGCATATAGCCAAAAAAGGAGTGGATATATCCTAAAGAGCTTGTATACAAAACATATAGTGCTCTGGTCGCACACCAAATCTCACAACAATTTGAGATTTTTGCTCTACATTGCTTCTAGTGCTTGGACATGTACTATCCAAAAGAAAGAGTGGGAGAATGGGAGAGCTTCTTACCCATTGCTTACTTGCTCAAGTTGTTTTTTCTTCTCCTTCACTTTATCCTCCAAAACTAGCCTCTTTCATTGGTACAACTATGATACCATATCACAAATCGCATGATGTGGGGACTTGATTGAGCTATTGCATCAACAAACATACACCATATGCACAAGAGGAAGCTAACTCGAGAATACCAGAAGAGAGATGGAAACCAACATGTTTTCTTGCTAGGTTCTTTTTCTTCTTCTCACACACTTTTCAATGTACACAAAGTATAGATATGGTACAACATAAAAAAAAAGTGACCTACTAAGTCAAACAATGTATAGCATACTATACTAATTGACTAGGGCTATAACTATGCTAGTTGTTGATAGACGTAACAAACCAAATATGATAAGTGATAAGTCAATGGCCATGTAAGAGTCATAATAACCCACTAACATGCTAAGTGTACACATGTAGATCCATCTAACTAGGTGGCCCATCATCAATGTCCGCACATGTTGAGCTTAGTGTCTCAACATAACAATAAGTGCATTATTATATCAAAGCTAGTACAGATCCTTGGAATTTTTTGGACTACCTTACATATTCTTTACAAGTAGTTTTTGTATTCCATAGGACCACATTACATGTGGTTTTTTTAATTCCATAGAACTCCCTTACATGTTATTTAAAAATACACTACAAACAATTCTAGAGTACATGTTTATGCAATCATGATCCTTTTTGTACATAAAAAATAGCTTCATATATAAAAGTTCATTTTGACTCATTTGAGCAATCTCTCATATCATCGTATGCTAGTTCATTTTGAGTTGTTTGAACTTACTTCTATATATTGATTTGCCTAAAATCAAATCTCATAAGTTGATTTTTAAGGAATATAAAGTTTCAAAACTACATCTTGAAATCATCACATAAAAATTGGCCAAATGGGATAAGAAGGCTATGTTTGTTATTCATTAAATGTTAAGGATGAGATTCCTAGCAATTTAATGGATGTGAAGAATTCTAAGAAAGCTTGGAGACCTTAAAGGATATTTATGATCTAAAGAATATATCAAGTATCAAGACAAATAGCCTTGAGATGCGAGCTTAGAAATACAAAGAGAAATGAAGGACAGAATGCCATAGAGTTCATCAAAAGATTCAAGGATATGTGTCAGTACAATTGACTACTATGGGATATGAAATGACAAACAATGAGCTCTCTATAATCATCATCAATGTTTGGGATATGAAATGACAAACAATGAGCTCTCTATAATCATCATCAATGGTTTGAAGGAAGGATATGGAGGACTTGTGTAATGCCTCATAATTTTGAGGTAAAAACCCTCACTTGATGACATGAAATAGATTTTTTGAGATGAATATCAAAGAGAAGCACCTATGAAAAACATTCATTGTTGAAGCTTTACAAGTACTTCTACAAGCACAACTACTAAAGCCCTCTTCTCAACAAGAGGAAGAGGAAGATTCAACACCTAGAGAGGAAGAGAAAGGCATCTATTACACTAGCCCAACTATAATAACAATCAAAAAGTTCACGAAGATAATCACTCTTCTTATGGTAGAGGAGACCATTCCTCTAAAGATAGAGGAAGAGGCAAATATTGAGGCTTAGTATAACTCAATCCAATGTTATTATTGTTCAAAATATGGGAATTTTGAGAAAGTTTACATAAATATGTAAGCTTATTAGAAGATGCAATTGGCCAACTTTGTTTATGGTGAAGGAAATTCTCAATTCTTCTCTCAAGACAACTCTCTACTCATCCCTATTCAGAAGATTACATAAGACAATACTTTAAAATTTTGAATCAAAGAATAATCATGGCGGATTGATAGTGGAGCAACCTATTGTATGACTTCTCCTTTTGAATATTTTACTAAGTTGTATTCTACTCACAATGGTAATATCATATGACTTTTCACGTCCAACATTTTACTAAGTTGGATTCTACTCACAATGGCAATATATAAATTGTAGATAGTACTCCTAATGCTCTTACAAGTAAAGGAGATGTACCTACTCAATTGAACACATGGTTGAAAAAGGAGTACTATCTACAATACTCCTTTTGCTATTGTAGGTCTAGGAGATATACTCATCTAGTTGAACATAGGGTTGAAAAAGACACTTGGAGATGTTCTCTTGGTACCCTCATTGACCAAAAACCTACTCTCAATTGGATCCATGATATAAAAAGGTTTCAAAGTGTAGTCTGAAGGCCTACAATATCTCATAAAAAAACAAAAAGTCACTCCAAGGTAGTATTCAAAAGGAAAAAAGAATGAGAAAATATTCAAACTTGATTTATTACCTTCAATGTTTGCAACCATATAAGATGAAAGAATAACACTCTTTCTCCTATTGAGATATGGTATAAGAGGCATGGAAACTTGAACTTAAAAAGTGTGTGTATGTTCAAGTCTCAAGATATTTGGGCATACCATCACTGCAAAGCATTGGCAAAGTTTGTGAAGACTATTGCATTGGAAAGAAATCAAGAACTAGATTCTCAAGAAGTACAAATAGATCAAAAGGAGTTTGTGATCTCATTCATGCATATGTATGTGAATCAATCCATACACCTTCAATAGATAGATATACATATTATGTTAGTTTTACTAAGGACTTTTCTAGGTGTACTTGGGTATTCTTTATGAAATCCAAGGTTGAAGTATTTAATATTTTCAAGCACTTTCATATTATGGTTGAGACTATGACAGGTAGAAGAATCAAGCTTTTGAGGTAACACATTGGAGGAGAATTCTTATCAAAAGAATTCAACCATACCTCTTAAAACATGGAATAAGAAATTAGCTTACTTGCACTTTCACAACTTAGTAAAATGATATAGCAAAGAGGAAGAACATGATCCTATTTAAGGCAACTAGATGTATGGTAAAAGATAAGAAACTTGCCAATTGCTATTGGGCTGAAGCAATGGATATTGCTGCTACTTGATGAACCGAACACATATTGAAGTACTAAGACATATTGCATCACATGAAGCCTTCTATGGATCCAAGCCTCAAGGATCTCATCTCAAAGTATTTGGATGTTTATCTTTTGCTCATATTCCTAATGAGAAAGAGAATTAACTTGATGAAAAATCTAGAAAATATATGTTTGTTGGATATAATGATGTGAATAAAGCTTACAAGCTTTATGATGCAATAAAAAATGAATCTTTTGTATCAAGGGATGCCATATTTGATGAGAATGTTAGCCAAAAATTAGCTCAATCCTCAAATTTGGATACATATTTTTCCACACCTCTCAAAGTACAAGGACCAATAGCCATGGAAGGACACTATTTAATAGTTGGAGGAAGAAGATGAAGAGCATCAGGCTACCTTAATGAGGTCTACAAGGAACAGAAGGATACTCCAAAAACTAACATATCAAAGAGGTAATAATTTCCTCATGCTCTTCTTGCCTCTTCCTTACAATATTATGAACCTAGAATATGCAATGATACATGTAGTAAAAATGAATGAAAGGATGCTATGGAGGATAAAGAAATGCCTACATTTCATAAGAAAGACACTTGGGATTTATGTGTCCTCCCATCCAAAAAGAAAGCCATAGGATGAAACTAGACCTAAAACTTGAAATTTTGTAAGGAAGGACAAAATGATAGATATAAAGCTAGACTAGTTGCCAAAGGATTCACTTAAAAATGCGGTATTGATTATGAAGAGACTTATGCAATTGTAGCCAAGATGAGCTCCATTATATTGTTACTCTCTTTGGCTTACTGTAACAAGGTGCTCCAAATGTCCTAGCAAGGAAAGCGTATGGCGCAATGTAATTTATTTTATGAAAGAGTGCCAAGCTTCCTCCTGTGCAAATTGTAAAGTCTAAATGAACATAAGTGAAGGGATAAGGCAACTAGAAGGGAATAGGGACAGAGGACCTTGGCAAGATGCCCGATCATGTAAAAAAAGGGAATGGGTGCCCAAGGGATTGATGGCTTGTATATAAACTCAAAAGTGAATGAGAAGCTCATTCTTTGATGTGTGGCAAAAGTGGTCTCTTATTCTTCTCTTCTTCTCTCCTTCTTACTCGCTTGTGTGTGCTTAAGAGAGGGAGTGTGAGGGAGTGAGTGTGTGAGGGTGAGGGATCCTGGAGAAGAAGCTCTCCATCATCTCCCCTCTTCTTCTTCTTCTTCTTCTTCTTCTTCTTCTTCTTCTTCTTCTTCTTCTTCTTCTTCTTCTTCTTCTTCTTCTTCTTCTTCTTCTTCTTCTTCTTCTCTCGCACATGGCTATGGAGGATGGAGCTTGGAGGTGGAGGCTTGAGGCTACTAGAGCTTGCATCTCAAATCGTGGAGCTACCGGGTTGCTTGAGGGAGGAGGCTACTCATTCGGGCATCAAGGTAAGCTCACTACACCCCTGTAGGGTCGAAGGTGTGTCGGCTAGGTGAGAGATAGCCATTTGTGCTCACTTGAAATGCTTGAAGCAATAAGCGGTTCGTGGGTCTTGGTAGATGAGCGTGAGTTCCCACTACATTTTGGTTCCGTTGTTGGGACCAAGGGATTCAAGCTTGCGCACTTGCGCGCCTCAAATCAAGTGTTGAAGTAGGGTTTCATCCGAGAACTAGTGCTTGATATAGGTAGGAGATTTGGGATTTTTAATCGTCAAAAAAAGTAAGAATTTTGGGTTTTTGATGAGTAGGCAAGTAGGATAAATCATTTCAATA
The DNA here is from genome assembly GCF_053477565.2 of Lygodium microphyllum. Classification (NCBI taxonomy): domain Eukaryota; kingdom Viridiplantae; phylum Streptophyta; class Polypodiopsida; order Schizaeales; family Lygodiaceae; genus Lygodium; species Lygodium microphyllum. Next base: position 138,834,535 of record NC_141135.1, on the reverse strand, counting down.
TTTAGGTTTTGATTTTTATTGCATTTAGAGTAGGATAGGATCGAGAGATCAAAGCGAGATGCTTTAGGATTTCTGATGTGAAACAAGCCCAAACAGGGCACAAACAAGGGAAAAATGGAAAAAAAGAGTGCTTAAATGTGTTAATACCACAAGGGGAGAGATTGGAGAGGTCAAGGTTGAGCGGAACAAGGGTTTAAGACCCCAGAGAGCAAGAGGGAAGCTCATTTTGACCTTTAGCATAGTGAGAGAGAGAGCTTTGAGAGAGAGAGGCCTTGAGCTTCGGGTGAATCAATTGGCTTCCACAGAAGTTTTTTGCGCATACCAGGTATATAGAGACCTTCCTCTGTGTCCAATCTTGTATTCTAGAGCTCATTGCATATTTGTGTGACCAAAATTGTTGCCTTGAGTTGATTTTTTATCATCACTATTTTCGTGTCGCTGAAATTGGACAGAGCTCACAGGGTCCAATTTCTAGAATTGGACACTCGAACATTCGATTTCTCGGCAATCCAACACTCACACTACCTTGATCTGTCCGATCGGATGCCACCTGTCTGATTCCGAAAGTTGGATTAATTAGGATCAGGACGATCGAACAGCCTACAATCGAACACCTCCAACATTGGATTCCGATGCTCCGACCATTGGCCACTTGGACAAATGATAATTGGACCAGTCCAAATCGGACACACCACAATCGGATGCTAGAATAAGACAAGTCTAAATCGGACGCATAGAAATCGGACAGTTGAAATTTGGATGTCCAATTCTGGGGATCGAACACTACAAAATTGGACAACTGTAGAATTGGACCAAAAATCTGGCAAATTTAGGGCATTCAAGATGAAGCGAAACACCTCCCACAACCTGGGAAGGCTCTGAAAGCCTTACTAACACAATTGACCTTAGAAATTAAAGCTGGATGACGACACGACTGCTAACAATCACATCATCTTTAGTCCCTTTTTGAGCCATAAATTGACCTACAGGCTCCAACTGACCTTAATCAAGCTGAATAATATAGCATAGACCCTAGAGACTAGTGAGAGCGGCCAATGTGATAGAGCATAAATCCCTATTCGGCCAAGAACATAGACCGGAGTGTGGAAGTTGCATTCATTGTCTTACATTCGCACCCACATTGTTTTCAACGCTTGAAGTGCACTTGAAAAAAAAACTGAAAGTCTGATTACACACAGTGCATGGAAAAGAGCATCACATACACACTGAGTGAACGTAATATAAGGATTGTCTATAAATAAGAAGGAACACACTCAAACTTAAATAAACAAAATGAACCCACCAATAGGAAACGACAGGTGATCAAGAACCCCAATTGGTTGGACCAAGTGAGAGATGCAACACGGAAAGCCACACACATAAGAGCAATACCATTGGGAGTGCAACACTACCTGACTTGATCAACCTCATCGACAACTTGGTGGAACAAGAGACCGAAGATATGGCAGAACGCAGTACAAATCATGGAAACGAAGAGCTCTTGACCTAGGGGGATTTCTTAGTCAAAATCCAGGAGATGGTGAATGAATACGATGCACAAATCAGGCTAGACCACCATGGCAGATCATCAAAAGACATCATAGTGGACCTTGAGCAGAAAAGAAAGCTAGCGCAAAAAGCTTTGCAAAGCATAGTGGCATACAACTAGCAGTAGTAGACTAGGAGATTGCAGCAAGACATAAAAATGCGAGAGGTCTAGCACATGCGCTAGCCCCCTAGCAAATAGAAATCAAATAGGACCGAACGCAGAGAGGGAAAGAGTGCTAGATGCAAATTTAACAGTGAGCAAGCTTCTCATGAAGCAACTAATAGATAACACTTTGGCAGAACAAAGCGCACAGCACTAGCAACATCATTTCTTATAGGATTAGGAGTTACCTAGGGCTCCAATAGCCAATCGAGAATCCCCGTAGTTGCCAAATAGCTAGACAAGTACTAGTCGAGCAATGACATGTATAGTTTCGTAGAGTAGTTCGAGCAGGTTTGCGAGGCTAATGGCCTCATCGATCTCACTCAGTGCTCACAAGCTTTCAGTCTATGCTTGGGTGATAAGGGTAGGACATGGTACACGAGCTTAGACACTGTGGAGTGCAACAATTTCAATAACCTCAAGGGTCTCTTCATTAAGAGATTCTTGGAGGCCGAGTACTCAGATAATCTTATAGTGCGGCTGATGAATGTCAAGAAAAGGGATAAAGAGGACATTAGGAACTACGTTATTCACATGTGGAGTCTCTATAAGAGAATCCCCACTAACGAACGACCCTCTGAGAGAGCGATGTCCACCATGATTATCAAGTGAAATATATAGTGAGGAGCTCTACAAGGCCTTGGCAAGTAACTCAAGCTTGCACAGAGACGCACTAGCTAGGGTCTTTAAAGAGGCCATATGGGTGGATGACTAGCTCAAGTAGAGAAGCTCTAGGAGGTTGAATCAAGACAAAGCCAACTCTAGAATCTCAGAAAGGGAAACAACATCTAGCAAATGATCAGGCCCAAGCAACGAAGACAAAGGGAAGGGCGCTGATCTAAGCCAGGAGCTAGCAAAAATGAAAATGGAGCTAGTTACACTACAAGAAATGATGAGAAGACCTACACGCCCACATGTCCAATGCGTATACTATGGGGAAAACCACCTTCCAGCTGAGTGTCAAGACCCTAAGTCCCAACCTTGCGCCAACTATAGTAGGTTTAGCCACACAATGCCATGCATTGCAGATTGTTGAGGGAAACTCCCATACTCACAGCCTTACAACCAGCCTTGCCTAGGGAATAGGCCTCCGAATGTCTTTGGGAGAGGAGCCCCATTGGCCCTTCTAGCACCTAATGATGCAAAGCCAGTCATCCCTAGGATGGAGATCAATCCCACAAGCATACCTAGGCCGCTTAGACCTTAGGTAACCCATCCACCGAGCAATGCTTCAATCCACTACATGGAAGACCCGAACGATGAGAAACCCCATGCGAACCCTTACGTCTCGTACAATGAAGAGGGAAATCTGATTCTCATGGACTATCGACCGATGCCGGTGATGGCGTTAGGAAAAGGGAGAGGTAGAGGCTTAGGAGGGCAGGCCCAAGAGCCTTTCTTGTTGGACTTATGGTCACCCATGGCACATCTTTTTGTGCTGCCCCGAGAGGGAGCAAGCCAATCAAGATAAGGCTGATCTTAGATGCACTGACTGTGGAATCACCCACCTTTTTTCCTATTGCCCTAGGTGAAATCCATCCTCTAGTTCAGCAATTGTACCATCACTTCCATTGGGACTGTTCGATGTCAAAATACTCGGCGGGGAGGCCACGCCCATCCCATTGCATGTTATGACCCACGCATAGACGAAGCAAGCTGGCGTATCATTGCTAGGGCCTAGTAACTTGGATGCAGCCTCCATCGAAAGTCACTAGGCCCTAGCAAACTGGCGTATCATTGCTAGGGCCTAGAAAAGTGAAGTAAAGGTCACACTGAAAATGAGAGTGCAACGAAACTACCCATTGGGAAGAAAGTATCTGTTACTGAGGCATCCGCTCCAAAGACTGCTGAGAAAGGGAGTGCTAAGGTAGGGGAGTACCCCAATCTGAAGTGCCAACTTGAAGCCATAGAAAAGGTCAAGGAGTGGGTGAAAGAAGCCTAGGAACACCTAAAGGATGCTGAGCCCATCTTGGAGGATTAGATTGATGATCTCTCTAGGATAAGCATGCTAGTCTCACCCATACAACCGAGAGACGCATCCGCACCTCAAATTGTGCAGCCTAAACACCATGGGCCAAAAAACCAGTTGAAGCCATTGGCTAAGGAGTGCAAAATTAGGAGAGAAGCAAGCGGCTAGCAATCTTCTCACAATGCTAGTGACCACCCCTGTAACTCTAAGCTTAGGAGACCTGCTTAGATAACATCTGATGCTATGGCAAGAGCTAAAGCAATGGGTGGAAGGATCGATAGAGCAAGCTATCGTTGACTTACAAGACCACGACGTAGTAACACAACTATCAAGCCTAACTCTGCACTCTGTGCCCAAGTCCTTGCATGTTAATGCTTTTTGGAAAGGCACATAGATGCACGCAATCTTGCCGGTCCTAGCTCTAGGTGATACCACAAGGAAAGGGATTGTAGACACGGGGACATGAGTCAATATGCTTAGCCACACGGTACTCCAAGCTTGGGGTAACCCACCTGTTGAGGATGCTAGGTTCAATGTCACACTGCTGGCTAACAAAATGAAAGTAAAGCCATATGGAGTGTTGAAAAAATGGCCATTGAACATTGTAGGAGTTTGTGGACTTCATAATCATGAAAGGAGTGGACTATGATATCCTGTTAGGTTGACCCTCGATGCGCAATGCACAAGTCATAGAAGATTGGGGCAATGGTCTAATCTTCTTGGGTAATTGGACGGAAGCAGTAAGAGTGGAGATGGATACTTGGAAAACAGCACCAGTCGACCTAGACACCATCTCAACTATATTGAAGGGTGATGCGCAAGTTAGAAAATCAAACAAGCCACTAGCCAAAGTATATCCCTTGCCTCGAGGATGAGCGAGATTGGATGCATATGCTAGCCACAATCGACCTGTCATTCTCGGATAATGAGGTATACGAGCAAGCTACTAAGGCAATCAGTGAGCCCAGAGAGACACGCCCTCAATACAAGTCTGCATGATGGCTAGAAGCTTGCATGGGCGACCCACCTAGCCAAGTAAGTCCTTAGGGAACAAGTTGAAAAGCTATTAGAGGCCACACTACAAGAAGATTCAATGCTAGAGGTGACTAATCCACTAGAGGTCCCTAATCTTGGAAGTCCTTGGGGGGAGTAGATACAAATCATACCTCGGGAGACCCCATCAACAAGGGATCTACAACTCAAGGCCAACTGGTGAGGAAGACACAATGCCTCATGCAACAACTCAAGTCTACGGCCAAGGAGAAGAAGTATCACATGACGCAAGAAGAGACAATTAGGAAGGAGTTGAAGTGCCAGATATTGGGACTCCAAAGGAGTCAAAGACTCACACAAACACTGCCATTGTAAACTCAATAACTTCATATGGAAAAACTTGAAAGTTAGGAAATTTTGGAAAGGGCAAACAAGGTGCATATACTTATGTGTTGGCCAATAGTGCAAAGGAAAGGATAGCCAAGTCTAGCAAGAAGAGGTTGGCATAGTAAGTGAATGCACTCAAGGAAATCAAGAAATCCCAAAAGTCATTCAATAAGCTCATTTCCAAGAATCCTTTCCTAAGGCTTATTAAGGGCATTTGAGATAGATTTAGCCTTGAACTTAGGTTACAATATTCTGCCATGGCATGTGTACATGAATTTGTTGTGAGGACTATTTGATTGATTTCCTACAAGATAGCTATTTGTGGTGCACATGCCCATAGACTCACATTAATGGATAAGGGTATGCACACAACAAACTTGACGAGGTATAGATTTGACAAATTTCTTGAGCCAACTCACACTATTGATAAAAAGGCCTTTGAAATTTTAAACATTGCTAAGGCTTATGAAATTTTAAATATTTCTCCCAACAAAAGGCCCAAGGAATCCAAGAATTCATTTCATAGAGAAGTGCTCATTGAAGAGGTGGCTTCTTTCAAAGATAAACAAATCTTTGAATAAGAGGAGTTTGCTAATCAAGGAAATGAAAATGAAAGGTTTGTGGTTTGAGGACAAGAGGACAATTTGCCTAATACCATGGGTGAGCAATAGAGAAAGAAATGTAATAAACAAAAAGACTTTGATAATAAGGGGAATGAAAATGATAGATTTTTAGGACGACAAGAGGATAAATTTCCTAAAGATACACATATAGAGACAAATGATAAAGAAGAAGAGGTGGTTCTAAATGTTGTAGGAGATCAAGATCCACAGTGTCTCTCTATCTCACTTGAAGACACTATCTTTCTTCACAAGAAGGATAAAGAAATAAATGACACAACAATTTTAGTTCTTCTTAAGTATGTTAGACTATTAACAATAAATTTCAAATAATAATTGATTTTCCATTTGGATTGTCCTATTAAGTGCAAGAAGTATGCAACAAGCAGCAAGCAAGCAAGCATAATGAAGAAGCCTAAATTTTTATATTATTTTCAAATTATTCGACATAAAGTACTATGCATGAAACACTTGTATATTTGAATTGCCAAGTTGCAACAATTATATTAATTTATCATGTAAATCTACAAGATGAGTGTAATCTTGTGCAACTTATAATGATAGGATAGGCTCCTCGAGAAAAAACCGAAAGGTTCTAGTTCGTTCTCACCATAGGAAAAGCATACAATAAGAGATGACTTGTCTTGAGGCCCAAATGATGGGTTAGATGCCCAAGAGGGATGGGAAAACCTTAACCATAAAAATGTGTATATAAAGGATGAGACTGAAATATAATAAGCTATTCATATGTGTGCAAACTTTATACACTTGCATTCTTGCTTTCTTGTGAGGGTGAGATTGAGAGTAATAGAGTGAGAGAGTGAGGATGAGGCACCGAGAGGGTGAAGCTCTTCTCATCTTCTCTCCAAGAACTCTCTCTTGCCATGTCCATACTTCTCTTTTGTATGTGGAGGTCATAGAGGATTGAGAGTCAAAGAAGCACTCACTTGGAGTGTGCAAAGTGCATCCTTCATGGGATTGAAGGAAAGGCATGCCACTCACTATAAACAAATGCTTGCATTCGTGTGTGAGAGGCTATGTGAGAGGTTATTGTTGATTCTCATGCGTTAAAGCTCTTGAAGGAATAAGAGTGTGTCCAACGTTTGAATTTGTTGAGCTCGTGTAGCTTACTTAACATTTTGGTTCTATTGCCAAGACGAATAACATATCGACCACAAAGTCACTTGTGCATTGCATGTGTGGAATAGGAGGGGGTGTGAAAGTGCCAACTCCAAAATGCAAGTGCTTAGTTAGGATTTTGCATTCGTAATGAAGGGATTAAAATTTTGTTGGTATAAAGATTGTACAAATTTTATGTAAGAATAATCTATATTACTCCTTTTGTTTTCTTTACTTATTTACAAAATTTTTAAAAAGAAGAAGATAATTAGTTCAGGGAGTTGTGGATTTGGCGATTGGGTTTTGGAAATCGTGGTTGTGTTTGTGTTAAATGTAATTAGTGTTCACATTTGCTAGGTAAGGAAGACAAGAAGAAGAAGAAGAAGAAGAGAAGGAAGAAAAAGGAGAGGCACCCATTTTCCCCCTTCCCGCCCAAAAAAGAAGAAGGAGGAGGGTATCTGCCCTGCACCCTGCAGATGTAGAGCCTGCTCCTGCCCTTGTCCCATCACACTACCGTCTCCGTTCCATCTCCTCACACCAAGGCCCTATCATTCGTGGCCACCATCGCTAGGGACATGCCTCGCTTCTCCCGCCTACCACATTAGCAATTGCATCTGTCATGCCCCGTAGCCCTGTATGCTCCCACCTCCGCCATTGTCTGGCCTCGCTCTAGGTTTTGACCTACAGGTGGCTATTATGCCCTGCCCATCGCTTCTCCCGCCTTCATCTCCTCCATGCCTTCCCCGTTTCGTTTCTACCACACCACACATGCAGGCCACCACCCTGTGAGACCGCTCCCCCATCCCCATCCCCAGCTACCTTCGCCTTCAGCCCTGCCACTCCGCTCTTATCCCCATAGGAAGTAGCTGCCATGCCTAGTCCTCTTGGCGTAGCACATAGCACCATTCGTTCGAGACCTGTAGGCAACCCGCTAAGTCCATTCGACAGCCCCGCCATGCTTCTACTGCACTCTGCTACCAATGCAATGCTTCCACTCATGCAACCATCGACCCCGCCAACACCTTGCCTTTCACGCTCGTTGCACCAAGGCCGCCATCAACCTTGTTGCTCTAGCTCAGGCCACTCCTAGCTGATCCCACCCTGCCCTTGAAGGCCTGCTTGCTGCTCTACCCTCTCCCGCATGTTTCTTGTCATGCCTCTATATCCGCAACCTACACCGCCCCTTCATCTCCCTCCTTGGTCCCCATTGCCCCTTTTCGCTAGGCTGTCTCCGCTTCACTATGCTGCCACAAAGGCTTCACCACCATACAAGATTTCCCAGTTGTTGCCACACTTCCATACCACCACAGCTGTCGACAGAGCAACCATCACACGCACTTTCCCAATACTCACATAAATATACACATGCACAGCTTCATACCCACACCCTCTCACCATGCATACCCCCTCACCTAGATGCACATACCACACTATTCTCATACACCTATACACACTACCAATGGATACACACATGCCTGCACATACACCACATAGATACTCCACAACATGCGCACACTTTAAACACATGCACTTACATCCATATACACACAAACTTAACTCACATCTCACACATGCATAACAAATATATATAGGTTACACACATGTTGAGATGGCAAGCTCAACACATGCACATATTGATGATAGACCATTTGACTAGATAGATTCGCACATTTACACTTAGCACATCAGTGATCACTATGGTCCTTACATAACCATTGACTTGCCACTTATTATATTTAGTTTGTTGCACCTACCTATAGCTGATATATTTATAATGCTAGTTGATTAGTATAGTTAGTTATGTACTATTTAATTTAGTAGACTACTTTCATTATGTTATATCTTATCTATATTTTGTGTACATTATATTATGTGTAAAAAAGTAAATAAATAACTAACAAAAAAATATTTTGATCTCTATTTATCTTCTTGTATTATTGAGTGAGCTTTATCTTATGTGTATGGTGTGTGTTTGGCACAATAGCTCAAGCAAGTCTCTCCACCACATGATTCTTGACATAGTATTATAGCAGCACCACTGAGAGAGGTTGGTTTTAAAGGTTGAAGTGAATGAGAAGAAGCAAGGATCTAAGCAAGCAAGCAATGGGTAAGAAGTTTTCATATTCTTTCTCTTAGATAGTACATGTGGAAGCATTGGAAACACGGCGGCAAAGTGAAAATGTCAGATTGCTATGAGATTTGATGTGCAAACGAGCACTTTATATTCTGTAGATTAGCTCTTTAGAATTGTCATGTTGCTTTTTTGGGCATTTGAGATTGATTCGGGCCCTGTTTTAGAGTTGCAAGGTTACATACAATAATTTTAGGGTATACTATGATTTCAATTGTATCAACCAAAAGTGAGTGTACAAGTTACATTTTAAAACCTATAAATTTGTAGGTATTTGCTAAGAAGTAAGCATGTGTTTTATCTATAGACAAGTTGCATAATTACATGTACTATTGAACAATCAATTGAAAAGGATTGCTTGGTGTATTATTGTGCACTTGTTATGAAAGATTGTAGAAAACTTACTTACTATTATGTATCATTTTTGTGATAATGGTAGAGAATAATGATAATCCCATCATTGAGAAGCTAGACATGAATAACTACTCTTCATAGAAGTTTCATGTGATGAACTTTCTTGTTGGAAAGGGTCTTTATGAGTTTGTTTCAAGTGAAAAAAATGAGTTAGATCCGAGTATCCCTGCAACTACAGATGAATTAAAGGTGTGAAAAAAATAGAATGCAAAAGACAAAAAGATAATGTATTAGCTATTTGTAGTCATTGATAATACTATGTTTGGACATATCAAGAATGCAAAAACTTTAATTAAACTAGGATAATTTTTGAGAATATATTTTTAGTAAATATAGAGACACGAAAGATTCAACTTAAGCAAAGGTTGAATACCTTGAAGAAATGAAAAATGTATGTCAATGAGTATGTTTTAAAGACGAGGAGCACTGCACAGATACTTTAACAACGATTGATGTAATGTTTGATGATGATGATATGGTATTATCTACTTTTGGGTGGCCTTAATAATAAGAAGACTTGAAAATCATTTGTCACTTTCGTATATGTATAAAAGCCATTTTTAAATTTTGATGAGTTGGTCTCTTTTATGATTACCGAAGAGATCAATATGCAGGGTGACTCATCTGAAAGAAATTGTGAATAAATCCAAGCATTTTACTCAAGTTCAGAAAGGGAATGTGGTAGGTCCTCTTTGAGAGGCCATGATATGGGATGTACTGGTGGTAACCAGCAAAATAGGTTAAATCAATAATTTAGTGAAATGTAGGTTTCAAGAGACCATGGAAACTTTAGAGGCAAGGGAAGCTCTAGAGGAAGAGGTGGATGACAAAACAAAGGTTCTAAAAATTTTACTATTTTTTGTCATTATTGTAAAAAAATAGATAATATTGCAACCCATTATTATACTAAGAAGGATTATATATGTAGTGATAAATTACAATAAGAAAACTATGTATCGTCTTTACAATAGAATAAAGATAAAAATGTACATCTATTTGTTATACATCATATGATAAATGCTGTTACAAGAAAAGGAACATATGATGATGTATGGTATGTTGATTCATGTGCATTTAATTATATAACCAGCCATGTTAAACGGTTTGGAGAGTTGCATGACTTACAAAATCCAGGTTATGTGCAGATGGGTGTGATGATTCATGACACTCAATTTCACACATTAGAAATGTTCTCTTATCCTTGTTTGATGGCCTGACAAAGAGTTTGTCAAATGTATTACATGTACCATCAATCATAAAGAATTTAGTGTCTTTTGGCCAAATGGTAGAGTAAGGGTTACAAGTTCGATTTAATGCAAAAGGTTGTTTATAGAAGACTTTAATGATAAGTGCAAGTTGGTCACAAAAGGAAGTAGAGTTGGTAAATTTAGATGTTGAAATTCCTACAATGAATACTGTTATATATGCTAAAGAAAAAGGAGCAGTTTCAAACATTAAAATATGGCATAAACGTATTGGACATGCAAATGTGCAAAGGCTGAAATTAATATAGTCCAAAGGATTGATTACAAGGTTTCCTACTTTTAGAGTTGTAGAATTTTCTAAAGTATGTGAAGCATACCAATTTGTAAGCAAACATAACAACTCTTTTCACATGACAGAGATGTGAGAAAAAATATACTTGATGCTGTGCATACAGATGCTCGGGGGCCTACATAGAATGTATCTCTTGGTGGTATCAAATACTTTGTCACATTTATTTATGATTGTTCAAGAAAGCTATAGGTATATTTCATGAAGGAAGAGTGATATATTTGCGCACTTCAAATCTTTCAAAGGCGGCTATTGAAATATAAACAAGCTTAAAAGTTAAATGCTTGAGATCAGATAGAGAGGAAGAATACCTCTCTAATGAGTTTAATGGCTTCTTAAGGTCTCATGGAATAAAGAGATAGTTCACTTGCAGGTATACCCCACAGCAAAATGGGGTTACAAGTGGAAGAAAAAATAGGCATATTACAGAAGTTGCACATGCATTAATGGTGGCTGAAAAGAATATGCCAAAACATTTTTTTTCTTAAGTTGTTCATACAACTGTCTACATTATGAACAGAACCCCCACAACTACAGTCATGGGATGACTCTCGAAGAATACTTTACAGGCAAAAAGCTCAATGTGTCACACTTAAAAGTGTTTGGATGTATTGCATATGTTCATGTGCCAAATGAATTACAAAAGAAGCTTGATCCAAAGGCTAAAAAATGTATTTTTATTGGATACTCTTTAGATAATAAAGGATATCATTGTTATAAACCTATCACATGTGAATTTAGAGCGAGCAAGGATATGGTATGCATCTACTAGTGATGTATTAGATTATGATAATGATCATGATAGTTACGTGTAGAAAGAAAAGCAAGAATCATGAAGCCTTAGTGGACCAGAAGCATCATCTGGTATTATATCTATAGTTAGCCCTTGGTTTGGGGTTCTATGGAGTAACCCCACATCTTCAAGTGGATTTACAAGTATTGCAAGTAAAGACAAAGGAAAGAAGAAAGTGTTGAATAGTAATTATGCATCTACAAGTCATTTGGGATTCGATAGAGATTCTAGTGGTTCAAAGACTTTGGATAATGAGCTTGGTATTCCTTTAGTCAGAGGATACCATGTGTATAGAAAGCACATAATAATATAAAGACTTCATAGTGATCAAGTGGTACGTAGATCTAGCAAGGCCAGATACCTTGTTAAAAGATTTGGTTTTGAAGGCTATGTAGCTCACCATTATGATTATATGGTAAAGGTAGTTGAGGATGCTATTGGTCATGCTCATTGGGATGTAGCAACAGATGAGGAGATGGCTACATTAGAACCCAATAAGACTTGGGATTTGGTACCTTTGTCTAAGGGCAAGAAAGCTATTGGTTGTAAGTGGGTTTACAAAATCACTAGGTTGGTTGTAAAAAGCCATGCTCAAACATATAGCATAGATTATGGAGAGACATTTAGTCCAATTGCTAGGATGGAAACTATTAGACGTGTGATTGCTTTGGCAAAGCAGCCAAAGATTGGAGTTTACAAAAATTTGATGTTAAGAATGCATTCTTGCATGGTGAATTGCAAGAAGAGGTATATATGGAGCATTTAGTAGGTTAGAATAATTTAGAGTATTCCACATATATGTGTAGGTTAAAAAAGACATTCTATGGAAGAGTATCTTGTCACTATTGGCTTTTACATTTCTACTGCTATTGATCACTCACTTTATTTAAGAAAGGGAGATGCAAGTTTAGTCATCATAGTCATCTTTGTGGATGACTTGATTATTACACATGACAGTAACAATGGGATTGTTGAAGTTAAGGATTTTTTTAAGAAGTTGAGATGAAGGATTTGGATGAGATGAGATATATGGCTATCCCAGAAGCAATATGGCTTGGATATGTTATTCAAGTATGGTGTGATAGCATGTTAGCCTCTTTCAGTACTATTGGAGAAAAATGTAAAGTTGAATGCTAACATTGAGGATAAGATAAAAGACCCTATTATATTTAAGAGAATAGTAGGGAGTCTGATTTACATGACTATCACAAGGCCAGTCTTGAGCTATATTATTGGCCTTATCAATCAAATTATGCATATGTCTAGAAAGCTTCATTTGAATGCAGTTAGATGCATATTGAGGTATGTGAAGCCCACTTTACATTATGGACTTTTTTATGAGGCACGTAAGGACATACATGTGTTTGGATACATATATGCAAATTAGGCTAGTAGTATGGTAGACAGAAGATCAACCAATGGATTCATGTTTTCCCTTAGTAGTGCAGTATACATGGAGAATAAAAAAGTAACCTACAGTTGCTTTATCAAGTACAAAGGCTGAGTATAAAGGCACTATAATGATAGCATGTGAGTTCGTATGGCTGCAAAAGTTATTGGGTGATCTGGATGTGCAGGGAGATGGTCCAATTGTCATTCATTGTGGCAATATGAGTAGCATATAGCTAGCTAGGAGCCCAGTGTTTCATGCTAGGATAAAACACATTGAGATGCACTATCACTTTATGAGAGAAAATGTATTTGCAAAAGAGATTGACTTGGTATATGTCAGCACATAGAATCAGATAGCTGACATTTTCACAAAGGCGTTGGGTGCAGAGAAGCTTCGAAAGCTTTGAAGCTTACTTGGAGTTGTAGAGATACAATTGAGCTTGAGGGGGAGGGTTGAGATGGCAAGCTCAACACATGCAGACATTGATGGATAAACTGCATGGCTAGATGGGTCTGCACATCTATACTTAGCATGTTAGTGGTTATTATGACCCTCACATGGCCACTGACTTATCACTTATTATATTTAGTTCGTTGCACCTACCAGCTTGACATAGTTATGACACCAGCTGATTAGTATAGTCAGTTATGCACTGTTTAACTTAGTAGGCCATCTTCCTTTATATTGTATCTTATCTATATTTTGTGTACATGTGGGAGCTTTCACTCAACCGCCAAGACCCACGGACCACTTATTGATTCAAGCGTTCCAAGCCGAGCACTAATGGCTACCTCTCACATAGCCGACGTGCCATCCATATCTATGGGTGTAGTGAGCTTACCTTCATGCCGTTCAAGTTACCTCCTCTCCCGCGCACTCCGGTAGCTCCACGATCCAAGTGCAAGCTTCAAGCAAGCTCAATCCTCCCGCTCCAAGCTCCAAGCTCCATTGCCGCGAGCAAGACAAGAGAAGAGAAGAGAAGAGAAGAAGAGAGGAGAAGATGGAGAGCTTCTTCTCCTCGGTCCCTCACCCTCACACTCTCACACTCACTCTCTCAAGCACAAGCTCAAGCAAGCAAGAAGAAGAAGAAGAAGAAGAAGAGGAGAGCTACTTTTGGCCACACACAAGAATGAGCTTCTCATTCACTTTTCAACTTTATATACAAAACCCTAAATCCCTTTTGGGCGGCCATCCCCTTTTCCCCTTTTTACATGGCCGGCCTAGGCCCTTTTTCCCATTGTCCTTCTATCTTCCTAGATTCCTTTCCACCGACCGTCTACATTTACAAATTGCACGGGTGAGAGCCCGGCGCTCTTTTACAAGATTTCAGGGTGCCCCTTTTTATTTTAAAATGCGCATTTCCCCTTTTGTGTTTGCCTTGGACTTTTAAGGTTGCCCTTGCGCTTTTGGCCTTTTCTCCTATTCTTTCTTCAATCGGGCTACCTTTTTTCCGCCTTTGCCTTGTGTCTTTTTTATTTCCTTTTGCTTTCTTCGTGTTGGGGTTAACATTACCCCCCTCCTAGACGAGTGCCAGTCCCATGGCACTCACCGTCGTAGGTAGCAGGCTGTAGCATGCACCGAAGATGTGGGTGACAAGGACGCCTGTGGTTTCTGTGGAGGAGTATTGGTGGTGGTGTGGCAGAAGGTCCTGGGGGCCTGTTGGTGGTCAAGGTGGCTGGTGGAAGGTTGTTGGAGTTGGTGGTAGGGCTATGCTGTGTTGTGCGTTGATGGCCAGCACAAGTGTTGGTTTTTTGGGGATTCTTCACATGACGATCCTTTGTGGGCTTGTCGGATGGTAAGGGATAAGCATTCAGAGTTGGGTGTTGATGAAGATCGAACGACACTTTTGTTGGAGTTTTCAACACCTGCAATTTGAAAACCTCTCGTGTGGTCTCTCCCTAAGGGGTAGTGCTAGTCTTTTATCGTGCACAATACATATTTGATTAGTTTGGGAGACAGGTCGAACTCTTAAGCAAGCTGAGAGTATTTTCCTGCACTTGAGGACCCAAACTGTGGATATACTTTGGTGCAAATATTATGTGATTGCTCGTGCATACTTAGATATTACATAGTTAGAAGACTATTGGCCTAGTTCCTTGTATAGCAATCAGTGAAGCAAGGGGCTAAGTTGATGGAAAAATTTGTCGATGAAAACGGGGAGTACACTTGAAGATTGCTTGAGACATCATTATGGTCTTGTCAAGGCCACTAGCATAAGTGAGCTCCTTGATGTCTAGCGCTTGGTAGCTAGTGACTACCTATAGTGCGTGAAAGGTATGGTGTACTTTTCCATTGTCTTTCATGCCTTGCTTACCACTGTGGATTGTAATGGCATTGAGATTAGTGCAAAAGAATTGTGCAAGTGGTTCAGGGTGACAGGTCTAACCATAGGCGAGGTGAGCTCCCTAGGTATGTCCTGCCCTTAATGTGCCCTGAACAATTGTGGGGAATGTACAAAGGGCTAGGGGATTAGGGACGGAGCCAGCCGACCAAGGTCACTAGATGTACCTAATTTGAGGACCCCTAGGTGCGGTGCCGTGATCGTGTGTGCTCTTTTTTTTTCTTTTTTTTTCTTTTTTTTTTCTTTTTCTTTCTCTCTCTCTTTTTTTTCTTCTTCTTTTTCTTTTTCTTTTTCTTTCTTTCTTTCTTTTTTTTTGGTGGAAAAAATGAATACAATCAATGCCATACATTGAGGCTGTTAGCCTTTCATTTGGATTGAGAAATGTTAGGATCCAAAGGCTATGAAGGATGGATATTACAGAGATGATTGTGTCACCAGCCTTGATGCTAGAGGAACTGTTGTTGAGATGAAGAGATACACTTGAGATTTTGCAAACCTCCTTGCGACACACTCGATGTTGGTACAAGTGAGGTAACGACTGTCGTGAGCCAACTATAGAGTTTTACCCAGAAAGAGGGCGTGGCCCAGGAATGTTTTGTGGGCCATGCAATGTGGGCGATTGGCAAGGGTGCTTTCGGCAGTGTGGCATTGCCGCGGCTCGCTGTGGGGTTGTGGGTATTGCGGTGATTGGCATTGAGCATTTTCGCACAGGGACCTGTATTATCCTGCATCCACTTGTCGCTTCATGAGAGCATATGCATTGTGTATGCCGCAACTATAATAAACCAGTGCAATGCAAGGAGACATCACTTATTTGAATTCTATGGTGTTGACTAGATATTTCTCACCTGCACTTGATTAGCTTTTTCTTTGCCTAAAGGCGTAGCATATATTAAACGCAGATATGATAAGTTCATACAAGTCAGGAACATGTCAACACTTAACAAGTCAGGAACACTCAATTATTTAAAACAAAAAGTCCTGGCCAGTTATCATTTGATAAGCCCCTTATGCATTATGGGCTACTCGATTTGTACGAGGCGGGGCGAGTTTGGATGGCCGGGTGATTGGGGCTCTGCTGGTGTGGGACTCCCGTGGGGGTAAGCAAGGAACATGTCGGCCGGGATATGAATGGTGTAATCCCGGCTTGCTACCGTCTCCAGAATTTCTTTAAATAATTCATTAAATTCTTCTTTTTCCCGAGCTGCCCTTTCTGCCTTTGAGCGTCTGGGGCCCGAGCAGGAGCTGGGAGTGCGCACCACTAGTGCTGCCACCTGTTGCGCGTTTCGAGTCTCAACTTTCTTGACTCGAGGATTCTTCGGCCTTCGCCCTGGGCAATGTCGCTTAGGGCCTCGCTTCTTGGCATACCTCTTGATGGTGGGCACATAGCGCTCTGGCGGAGGGGCGCGTGCCACATGCTCTCGCCTTCTGCGAAGAGCGTCTTTGCATGCTAGATCCCCATGATTTTCCATGCGTTCCGCTGCAAAAGGAAACCTGCAAGACGTAGTCCAAGGGTTTAGGCCTTGATACAAGATACAATTGTTTTCACAGAAGGGATTTTAGTGTGGTTTATGAAGCGCATATGACAAAAAAAAGGGAGGGGTGAGGCATGCAGTGTTTGTTGTAGGGGAATGGTCCCCATGCTGATGTTTGCGTTGCCTCCAGTCATTAGCGGACATTAGTTTATGCTAAGTCGCGTGGACTGGTTTTCATGGAGTGGGACAGAGCACATGCTCGAAAGGATAGACCAAAAAGGGAAGAAGGTGTATAGAAAGAGACTCCACCTTGTCTACACCATCAGAGTTGTTGGTCAAGGCCTCCTATGGCGGCAATATGGGTTGCATATCCTTCACCTGGAGGTGGGGCTGATCACCCGACTTTTAAAAGTGTGATGTGAGGAGGACCTGAGGAGCTTAGCCTGTCAAACCCGACTCCTCTCCCTGCGCTTGACTATCATTGCTTGTGTGTGTTGATATTGTTTATACATGGTGACACAAAAATCAGTGTTTATTTATATACATATCTATGAATCCATGTCACATCACGAGGATCAGAACCAAGTGTAGAACTCGGGGTTGTACCGGAGCATGGCACATGCATCTAGTATTCGTGGCAGCTGACTTAATACTGATAGATATTTTGCCACGTCGAGTAGCATGGAACCTTGACCGAGTCTACTGGCAATATGTAACTCCTCTTCGGTGAGAACCTTATCAATCAAAGGGCCCTGTAGCCTAGTCCCAGCCAAGTCCGCACCCCAAATGTCAGTGAGCACTCGAAGGGAAGTTGGTGCCACATAGGTTGGGTCTCTTTGAGACCGCCATTTGGCCAATCGCTCTTCTGAGACCGTCATGATCTGAGCCCCTAATTCGGCCATTACGACGCGGCTTTCGCACCAACGCCGCTCAAATTGACTCTGGCCTGCTGACAGTCGCTTTAGTAGCTCTATGTCTATGAGATTCGGTCGACAGAGCACTTCATTGAACGTGACGGTTAAGCGTAGTTCGTCAGCCTCCTCGTCAGGGATGAGTCGCATCTGTTTATGGAGGAGCCTATCGTAGTGCCCGTTAAGATGTTCTTGTTCTTCCCATGATAGAGGAAAGGTCAAGTAATCTCCCAGCTGCTCTTTGGGGATCGTGCCCACGTCCGCAAGGACATAGACACGCGCAACCACTTTGAGCTTAGCCTCCAACTCGGTTAAGCATTCTGCGACACTTCTATGTTCAACGAGGGCTTGCTCGGTTGCTATCTCATGCAAAGTTCTAAGAGTTTCCTTAGGCTTTAGCATGGCTGGGGGCTCAGGCCTAGATGAGCAAGATTGGTCCACTCTAGGCTTTCTTATGCTCTTGGGGTTCTCACGTTTCTCCTGAGGTTTTGCTATTATTTCGTCATGGTTCTTCTCGGATGTGACTGGTATAGATTTGTCACCCTGTTGTGACAGCGTTGTATCCACTCTTGATTGATTAATGTGAGTTCTATTGTCAATGGATAGAGTGTTGCAAGCAACTGTTGATGGCAACGGTTGCTTTGGTTTCTCAGAACACACGGATGTGTCTGGGGTTTCACCGCTATTCAGAGAGGCATCAATGAGTTCATTGGTGGATGGACTTGAGGCTTTATTCATCGGCTCTTCGACGCTCTTCGTCTCAATGTCCTTGGGGTCCACAACCACCTGCATCTGTTGCTGCTTTCTCTGCTTTCTCCTCTTTTTCTTGGTCAATGAAGGTGCCTCTCTCGACGACTCAGGACCCTAGGCTATATCAACCGTTGATGTGCTTGGTCGGGCCTCAGCATTTCCCTTCTCTAGTGTGTCCTTATGGGACATAGCCGCGGTTTGCTGAATAGCCTTGCCCGGTTGTGAGGGCACAACTGCCTCCCTTTTCGGAGAGTCTAGCCCTTCAACCAACTCCCTTGCGTTTAACTCCTCCAGCCTAGGCTTTAGGCACTTTGAAAGTGCTGGAGCTGTTGAGGGATTTGGTTGCGACACCTCCTCCACAGGTAAACTACTAAGGACACGTTCCACAAGGGGCATTGTCACGGCCAAAGGCTGTGACTGCTATGATCCCGGATTGGAAGTAGTAGCAACTAGTTCAGTGGGCTGGCTACCCTTGGTGGATTGTGGTGTCAAGTCCCTAGGGCGATCAGAAGTGGTTGTGTCTTTTGTTGGCCTTTGAGCACTCATTTGTGTAGATTGAACATGAGCTGATCTAGTCGCATTAGGTGGCTCAGGCATATCCTTGGGTCGAGAGCTACAGATGGTGTTATGTCCCACCTCTTGGACATTTGGAAGCTTAGATGGAGATGGAGATTGGAATTGAGCAGTCTTCCTTGACAACTGCCGTGGTGCTTCCTGTGTCTGTTTGGGAGAAGAGGGCGTAAGAGATCTAGGACTCTTGGGTGGACTTGGAACTCGCTGAATGATCTGCTCGAGGTTACTAGACGATTGTGCCATTTGCTTTGTTGAGCGATCAGCCTTGCCTTGAGCAATGTTGTGCCCATGATGCTTGTTCTCCCCTTGGGGAATCAAAGGCTCATTGGGCACTAATGGCTTTTGTGCACGCTCAATGGTTACATATGACATTTGCTTATTAAGCATGCTAGGCTGAGGCTCTTCCTTTTGAACACTCATGTCCCATTTCTTACCTCGAGACCTAGAGTTTCTCTTAGATTTCCTCTTGTGCTTCGTTGCTTTTGATGCACTCTGGCCTTCAGTCGACCAGGGAGGTTTGGCAAGGGGTTTTGGCACCCAAATCCACCGGTTGCCTGCATAATACCCTTGAGCCTGAAGCAACGCCTTGGATATCCATCGTGGCGTTGTGCTGGCTCTCCATCGACGCCTTCGTCTATAAGGCTTGGGCTTCTTTTGGGGTCTTCTATGATATTTGTAAGTCCAAAGCCCGTCCTTGGCATTGTCTCTTGACCTTCTTATTTCAGGCCTGGCCTCACTCACTGGTTCTCGTTGTTCGACCTGTGCTTGTATCAGTTTTTCCAACAGGTCCTTGCTCTCGTCAGTAGGTTTGACTATTACGTCAGCACCTTCCTTGCCTTTCCCTTGAGGTTCGATGAGGTCACCTTTGCTAAAGGTGGTGACTATCCTTACACCCGGTAGTGTCAGGTGTATCCTCTGTGCTACATAGTCAGCCTCGCATTTGGTCGCCCTTTTGAAGGGTCTTCCTAGGAGGGTTTCTTTTCCCCAGCTAGCACTATTTGGAGGAACATGAAATAGGATAGGCAAGCTTTCCGTTTCAATTGTCGCAAGGATTTTGCACTTCCCTATGAGTGCTTATGGGTGTCCCCCATAAGGGCTAAGAGTTGCACTAGTTGGTGTGAGCTCTGGTTGGCCTAGTATGGTCCATGATTCATAGGTCAAGATGTTAAAATCTGCTCATTCATCAATCAGAGCATCGATAGTATGCTCTCTTTTCGCGGTGAGTTTGACCCTAAGATAAGCAGGTGGTACTATGTCTTCATCTTCCGGGTCTTGGCTTGTAAATTTATGCCTTCTGATAGATGCCCTTGAGTTCTTGATTGCACGACCAGATGTGGATTCTCCACTGCTGTCTTGGATCGTCAATGCAGTGCTATTCAAGGTACATCTCTCGTCAAGAGTGTCATGTCTAGTCATCTTGGCCTTTGTAGTTTACTGATGTTGCATTTCGCTCCGACTAGACACGATGTGAACACAATGTCTTTGTGTTCTCGTGGTGTGGCCTTTTTGCCCTTGATGGCTAGATTGGCCCGTTGAGGTTCTAGGGTCTCTGTTTGTCTCTGTTCGGGTATGGGCTTTTGGCTGCTCTTTTGCATGTGAGAATCCATGCTCGTGTAGAGCCATTACTTCACTAGGGTCCAATTTGGGAGACCTGTCACGGCACGCGTTTTCTCCCCAACCTACTTGGGGGAGGTGTGGAGGGGGCAGAGCCCCCTCTGCGGGGGTCCGGGGGGGGGGCAGTCCCCCTCGGCCCGCAGGGCCGTTACGGTAGACGCCATATGCAATTTGGAGGACCTTTTATAGCCAAATTTTGAACTACGTGCTCTAAATTTTAGCTTGATTATGGATCTGTGATGTGCATTTAGCTCTACGTAGCCCTTGGGGTCAATTTCGGGGTTTAGATGCGTCAGAATTTGTGTTCTGGACACATGTCCGATTTTGACAGTTTTTGGTCCGATTCTAAGATGTCCGATTTTTAGGAGTCCGATTATCAGAATCGGACGCCCGATTTTGGGTTGGTCCGATCGGCCCAGTGGTCCGATTTTCAAGTGGTCCGATTCTAGAAATCAGATTGGGCAGGGTGGTCTGATTCTGACTGGTCCGATTCTGGACTGGTCCAATTCTGACGGTCCGATTTTGGGTGGTCCGAGTGTCCGAGTGGTCCGATCGGACAGGATGGTTCGATCGGACAGCGTCCGAGTCCGAGTGTTCGAGTGGTTCGAGCGTCCGATTCTCAAAAATCGGATGGGTTGGTCCGAGTGCCACGTGGCACGTCCGATCGGACCTGTCCGATTCTGGTTGGTCCGATTCTGGGACTCGAACGGCCTGGTCCGACGATGCGGCCGACGGCCCGCGAGTTGCACGCGGCGCCTCTAGACTGACATCCGCCACACCGAATCATCAAGCGCCTTCCAAATAGGTGCGAGACACTACAAGGGAATGCTAGACATGCTTGGAACCACTACGGTGCTCGAATCAAACAGCACTCCAAGGATCTGTGCCCCTATTTTCTTGTTCAACCTGTTATACACCAACAGAGGACCCTACTATTTGTTTCTTTTTTTCTTCTTTTTCTTTGTTTTTTCCTACCCTAAAGGCATCCAAATCACAAAATAAATACCTATACTACTCCATTCCACAACATAAATCTCAGAAAGCAAAAAAAACCTACTTGCCAAGGAGATCGAATACCATCTTCAACCTCCTCGCTTTCTACCTATCTCAAGCACCAGTTCAGGGAAACCCTTACTTTGATGCTCGATTCGAAGCGCGCAAGCGCTCAAGGCTTGAATCCGTTGTCCCGGCAACGGAACCAAAATGTGGGAGCTTTCACTCAACCGCCAAGACCTATGGACCGCTTATTGATTCAAGCGTTCCAAGCCGAGCACTAATGGATACCTCTCACATAGCCGACGCGCCATCCATATCTATGGGTGTAGTGAGCTTACCTTCGTGCCGTTCAAGTTACCTCCTCTCCCGCGCACTCCCGTAGCTCCACGATCCAAGTGCAAGCTTCAAGCAAGCTCAATCCTCCCGCTCCAAGCTCCAAGCTCCATTGCCGCGAGCAAGATAAGAGAAGAGAAGAGAAGAGAAGAAGAGAGGAGAAGATGGAGAGCTTCTCCTCCTCGATCCCTCACCCTCACACACTCACTCCCTCACACTCTCACACTCCCTCTCTCAAGCACAAGCTCAAGCAAGCAAGAACAAGAAGAAGAAGAAGAAGAGGAGAGCTACTTTTGGCCACACACAAGAATGAGCTTCTCATTCACTTTTCAACTTTATATACAAAACCCTAAATCCCTTTTGGGTGGTCATCCCCTTTTCCCCTTTTTACATGGCCGGCCTAGGCCCTTTTTCCCATTGTCCTTCTATCTTCCTAGATTCCTTTCCACCGACCGTCTACATTTACAAATTGCACGGGTGAGAGCCCGGCGCTCTTTTACAAGATTTCAGGGTGCGCCTTTTTATTTTAAAATGCGCATTTCCCCTTTTGTGTTTGCCTTGGACTTTTAAGGTTGCCCTTGCGCTTTTGGCCTTTTCTCCTATTCTTTCTTTAGTCGGGCTACCTTTTTTCCGCCTTTGCCTTGCGTCTTTTTTATTTCCTTTTGCTTTCTTCGTGTTGGGGTTAACAGTACATTGTATTGTATATAAAAGAATAAGGAGAAACCAGCAAGAAAATGTTTGGGCCTCCATCTCTCTTCTTGTGTCATTGAGTGAGCTTCCTTTTATGTGTATGGTGTGTGTTTGGTATAACAGCTCAAGCAAGTCCCTCCCCACCATGCGATTCTTGACAACACACATACTACATGTATATGAAGGCCTTTCCCTCTCAAACTCACTCTAGGCACTAACATGTCTGTAGTATGGGGAGAGTCAATGGGAGGAAAGAGTAAGGAAAAGAGGCATGCGTAGTATAATGTACTATCATGTAAGCATAAGTTTCCACATATACATATATACATCCCTGTCCACTATACACACACACACACACATACAAAAATTCACTCACACAAGACACATAAAGCTCACACACACATACACACACACATATTTCTATACGTATACAACACACACACATACACAACACTATGTGTTAACCCTTAGACGAACAAGGTGGAGAATTCAAAAAATCTAAAGCAAAAGACAAGGCCAAGGCAAAAGTGAAACAGAAAATGAAGGCACGCCAAGAAGAATCTGGAAACACAAGAAGTGCAAAAAAGTCATAAATCAAGGAGAAAGGTGCACGAGAAAAAGCGCAAGTCATCAATACATTTGTAAAAGAGCACAAGGTGCACCATGCCTTATTTTAAGAGTGCTGGGCCCTCACTCGTGCAATTTGTAAAGGTAGACAGGCGCTGTAGGAAGGAAGCTAGGAAGATAGGAGGACAATGGGAAAAATGACCTAGGCCACGGCCATGTAAAAAAGGGGATAAGGGGATGACCGCCCAAAACTGATTT
Organism: Lygodium microphyllum; assembly: GCF_053477565.2. Lineage (NCBI taxonomy): Eukaryota > Viridiplantae > Streptophyta > Polypodiopsida > Schizaeales > Lygodiaceae > Lygodium > Lygodium microphyllum. The sequence continues at coordinate 138,810,943 of NC_141135.1, read as the reverse complement.
AGGGTTTTGTATATAAAGTTGAAAAGTGAATGAGAAGCTCATTCTTGTGTGTGGCCAAAAGTAGCTCTCTTCTTCTTCCTCCTCCTCTTCTTCTTGCTTGTTTGAGCTTGTGCTTCAAAGAGAGATTGTGAGAGTGTGAGGGAGCAAGAGTGTGTGAGGGTGAGGGACTGTGGTGGAGAAGCTCTCCATCTTCTCCTCTCTTCTTCTCTTCTCTTCTCTTCTCTTCTCTTCTCTTCTCTTCTCTTCTCTTACTCGCGGCAATGGAGATTGGAGCACGGAGCTTGAGGATGGAGATTGCACTTGGATCGTGGAGCTACCGGAGTGCTCGGAAGAGGAGATAACTCAATTGGGCATGGAGGTAAGCCCACTACACCTGTAGAGATGGATAGCACATTGGCCATGTAAGAGGTAGCCATTAGTGCTTGGCTTGGAATGCTTGAAACAATGGACCGCTTATTGTGAAACCATGGATCGCCTCTACATTTTGGATCCGTTGTCGGGTCTAACGAATTCAAGCCTTGAGCACTTGCATGCTTCGAATCGAGCATTGAAGTAGGATTTTCCCCAAACTGGTGCTTGAGGTAGATAGGTAGGAAGCAAGGGAGTTTGAAGAGGTATTTGATCTCCTTAACTAGTAGGTTTTTGGTTTTTTGGATTTGGAAAAGCAGGTTGGAGTAGTATAGGTATTTTCTTTATGATTTTTGCTTGCATTAGGAAGGATGATAGGAGCAAAACATTTGAGTACGTAGAAGGGTTTTTTGTTGCTATATGATATGCTAAAACAGGGAAAGAAGGGTAAAAAATGAAATTTTGGGTTAAATATTGGTAAGGGGAGCAAGTCTAGGGTGAATGCAGGCATAGGCAGAGTAATAAGAGGCCAAGAGTGACAGGAGAGACCTCGGTTTATATTTCAGGGATTCAGGGAGCTGGAGAGAGAGGAAGAACTTCATTACATGGACATGCTTCGATTTTGCCGTCGAGGAGTTATTTGCCCACTACAGGTACTCCCACACCTTCTCTCGCATGAGTAGCTAGGATCTGGAGGTGCTCGACCAGTAGGAAGGCCTCGATTGTCCGGCATGACAAATTCTATTCAAGTCACGAAAAACATGTCGCGTTCAGCCTATCCGAGTGACAACGATTTTGGGCCAAGTCTCAGAATTGGCCCTTGGACCACCTGACTCGACGCTCACCACTCAGATCACTTAATTCAGCCCTTGGTCGTTCAGTCATTTGGCCCACTTGACTCAGACACTTATCACTCGGCTTGTCCAAGTCAACCATTCGGACCAACTTGATATTCAGCCCTTGGCCTTGCTGACTCAACCGCCAATCCCACTCGGACAAGCTAACATTCGGCCCGGTCGAATTCACCATTCGGACCAACTTTGCATTTGGCCCACCTGACTCGGGCCTCGGCTCGGTCAATTTGGCCCACTTGACTCGACCCTCGGACAACCACATTTGAATTGGTCGAATCATACATTCGGCCCAGTTGTATTCGGCCATTTTCTCATTCGACCCTCGGCCATTTCGGACGAGCAGAATCGAGCATTTGGCCCTTGCAATTCAAACCTATAGGGCCAAATTTTGATTTTTTCAAAGTTTAACGTGTAGACCCTAAAACCGACCTAAAGACCATATAGAGCCAAAACCACATCATAGATCTATCACTAGGCTAAAATCTAGAGCAAGTAGTTTAAAACTTGTCTATGAACGGTCCCTCAAATCACGCATGATGTTTAGCATACCGGCCCTACCCCCTCCGCACCTCCCCCAAGTAGACTGGAGAGAAAACATGCACCATGATAGGTCCTCCAAATTAGATCCTAGTGTAGTAACGACTCTACACAAGCATAGATTCTCACTTGCAAAACAACAACCGAAAGCCCACACCCAAACAAAGATAAACAGAGACCCTAGAACATCAATGGGCCAATCTAGCCAACAAGGGCAAAAAGTGCACGCAAAAAAAACATGTATAGATTTCATTCGGACTGCATCTAGTCAAAGCGAAATGCAACAACATCAAGCTACAACTGCAAGGATGACTAGACATGACAATCTTGATGATATATGCACCCTGAGCGGCACTACACAGATGACCCAATACATCAGTGGAGAATCCACATCTCGTGGTGTAATTAGGGACTCAAGGGCATGCATAAGAAGGCTTAAATTTGCAAGCCAAGACCCGAAAGATGAAGACATAGTAACGCTTGCTTATCTTAGGGTCAAACTCACCGCAAAAAGAGAGCATAGTGTCAATGCTCTCATCGATGAAGGAGCAGATTTTAATATCTTGACCTATGAAGCATGGACCCTACTAGGCCAACCGGAGCTCACATCAACTAATGCAACTCTTAGTCCTTACGGGGGACACCCATAAGCATTTATAGGGAAGTGCAAATTCAATGTAACTATTGAAACTGAAAGCTTGCCTAGCCTATTCCATATTCCTCCAAATAGTGCAAATTGTAGAAAGGAAACCCTCCTAGGACGACCCTTCAAAAGGGTGACAAAGTGTGAGGCCGATTATGCAGCACCACAGAGGATACACTTGACCCTATTGGGTGTGAGGATAATCATAACCTTTAGCAATAGTAACCTCATCAAACCTCGGGGGAAAGACAAGGAACATTCTGATAGGCTAGGCAAGCCTAGTAATGAGAGCAATGACTTGTTGAAAGAGTTGATACAAGCGCATGTTGAGCAGAGAGAGCCAGTGAGCGAGGCCATACTTGAAGCAAGAAGTTCAGGAGACAATGCCAAGGATAGGCTTTGGACTTACAAATATCGTAGAAGACCACAAAAGAAGCCCAAGCCTTATAGACGAAGGTATCGAGGGAGAGCCAGCACAACGCCGCGATGGATATCCAAAGAGTTGCTACATGCACAAGGGTATTACGTAGGTAATCAATGGATTTGGGTACCAAAACCCCTTGTTAAATGTCTCCTATAAGCTGAAGGCCAGACCGCATCAAAACCAAAGAAGCACAGGAGGAAATCTAAACAAAATTCAAGTCTCGAGACAAAAAACCAAACGTGACTATTCGAAAGGTAGATTCTTAGGCTAGCGTGCTTAACAAATAGACACCAAATGTAAACGTTGAGTGTGCACAAAGACCATTAGTGCCTAAGGAGCCTTTGACTTTCCAAGAGGATAATAAGCATCACAAGCACAACACTGCTCATGATAAGGTTGATTGCTCAACAAAGCAAATGGTAGAATCGCCTAATAGCCCCAAGCAACTCTTCAGGCCACTAATGCCAAGTCCACCTAGGAGTCCCAAATCTCCTACACCCTCTTTCTCTAAACGGACACAGGAAGCACAACAACAGTTATCAAATTACAACTGCTCAATCCCACTCTTTATCTCCATTTGAGCTTCCAAATGTCCAAGATGCGGGACATGACAGCACCCCTAATTCTCAACCTAGGGATTTGCATGTGCAATCCATTGTGACTAGCTCAATTGATGCTCCATCTACACAAGTGAATGCGCAAAGGGAAACAAAAGACACGGCAACTTTTGATCTTCTTAAGGACTTGACACCGTAGTCTACCAATAGTGGCCAGTCCACTAAACTAGCCGCTACTACTTCTAATCAGGAATCACAGCAATCATAGCCTTTGGCCGTGACAATGCCTCTTGTGGAATGTGTCCTTAGCAATTCACTCATGGAAGAGGCATCGCAACCAACATCCCTTATACCTCCAGCACTACACCGAAGCACCTAAAGCCTAGGCTTAAGGAGAAATCTCTCAAAGATTTGGCCAAGGAGATGGCACATTTGACCAATCAACCTAGCGAGGCTATCCAACCTGCCATGGCTATGTCCCATGAGGGCACACCAAAAATAGAGAATGATGAGGCCCAACCAAGTAGCTGACCTAGTTTAGGGTCCTAAGTCCTTAAGAGATACATCACAATTGCCCAAGAAAAAGAGGAGAAAACAACAAAAACAACGACAATTGCTAGTGGCTATAGACATCAAGAAGATTGAGACCAAGAGCACTGAAGAGCTAAGGAATAAAGCATCGAGTCCATCCACCAGTGAATCCATTTCTATCTCTCCTAATAGCGGTGAAACCTCATACACATCCGTGTGTTTTGGAAAATCAAAGCAACCATTACGATCAACGGTTTCTTGCAACACTCAATCCACCGACAACAGAGCTCGCATTGATCGATCAAGAGTGGATACAACATTGTCACAATAGGGTGACAAAACTATACTAGTCACATTCGAGGAGAACCATATGCAATAGCAATGAAGCCTCAGGAGAAACATGAAAACCCCGAGGATATAGGCAATCCTAGCATTGACCAATCTTTCTCATCTAGGCCCAACCCCCCAGCTATGCTAAAGCCTAGAGAAACTCCTAGAATCTTGCATAAGATAGCAATCGAGCAAGCCTTCATAAAACATAGAGGTGTCACAGAGTGCTTGACTAAGTTGGATGCTAAAATCAAATTATTCACATGTGTGTCTACGTCCTTGCAAACATGAGCACGTTCCCTAGGGAGTAGCTTGAAGAATACTATGCTTAATTGTGGCATTCAACGAAGCGCTTTGCCAACCAAATCTGTTAGAGATAAAGCAAATAAAGCGACAATCGGATGGTCGAAGTCAATTTGAAAAATGTTAGTTTAAAAACCATGCTACAATGGCCAAACTAGGAGCCCAAAGGGGTCTCAGAGGAGCGATTGGCCAAATGGCTGGTCAAATGGCGGGGTATGTGGCGCCAACTTCCCTTCGAGTATACTGACTGCCATTAGAGGTATGGACTTAGCCAAAACTAGCCATTAAAATTCTCTGGTTAATAAGATTCTCATTGAGGAGGAGCTACATGTTGCGAGTAGACTCGGACAAGGTACCATGCTACTCAATGTTGCAAAATATCTATTGTTATTGAGTAAGCTTCCATGAGTACTGGATGCGTGTGCCACACTCCAGTACAATCCTGAGTTTCACAATTGGTTCTTATCCTCACGAAGTGACATGGGCTCATAAATATGTACATAAATAAACAATGAAATTTGTAACAATATATAGATAATGCCAACACACATGAGTGATGATAGTCAAACTCAAGGACAAAAGTTTGGGTTTGATAGGCTAAGCTCCTAGGGTCCTCCTCTTACCACATGTTGAGAAGTCATGTGACCATTCCCGCCTCCAGGTTGAGGGCATGCAATCCTTGTGGCTGCCATGGGAAGCCCTGACCAACACCTCTCTGAGGGCGTACATGGGGCGCCGCCCCCTTCTATAGGATTTTCCCCATTTTTGATCTATCCTTTCGAGGACGAGCCCTTCCCCATTCCATCACAACTAGTCCATGCAACTTGGCGTGAGCAAATATCTGCTACTGGCTGGAATACACCCCGCAGTCGAGGCACCGAACAAACATCATCACAGGGGCTATCCCTCTACATCAACCACCACTGCATGCCTCACCTCACCCTCCTTTTCATATGGGCTTGATAATCCATTGTTTAATCCCTTCCATGCGAAATTTCTATCTTGCCTTAGGGCGGCCTAACCCTTGATTCACATTTTGTAGGTTCCCCCATAGTAGCCCATCATGGAGCACACAATGTAGTTGGCCTACAAAGAAGTTCTCCTCCATAGAAGGGAGCATACACCACGAGCTCCTCCACCAGAACACTACGTGCCTACCCTAAAGAGGTATGCACCAAGGCGAGGCCCAAAGTGGCATCGCCCAAGACATAGGCCGCAAACTTCCTAGGCCAGGAAGAGGAAGGTTCAAGGGAATACCCAGGGGGTAGTGACCCTTGCCATGCAGGCCCTCCCTAGACGCTCAGGTACCAGGTGCTTGAAAGAGGAAAACGAAGCTAGAAACAAGAAGGAATTTGCTGAGCTATTCCAGAGCATTCTTGATACCGCGACGGCCAGGGACTACACCATTTGGGTCCCAGCTGATGTCTTCCTTGCCCAGCCTGACAGGAGCCCACCACCAGCACTACCCCAGTTGCCTAATCACTCGAACTCACCTTGCCTCTTACAAATAGAATAGCCCCTATTATGTATAAGCTGCTTACCAAATGCCATCTTGCTATAAATTTTTGTCCTTAAGTGGTTAAAGGGGCAAGGTCCCCAACTGTACAAACTTTTCTTACCTACTAATAATACATGTCACGTCTTTAACCAGCGTTGGTGATATGCACCGCAGTCAACACCATAAGATTTAGATAAAGTAATGTCTTTTTGCGCTGCATGTGTTCATTAAAGTTGATGCATGTGACTTGCATATACTCTCATGAAGTGTTAAGTGGATGCAAGACGACACATGTATTCGTACAAATTCGTTCAATGTCCAAGTCACCACAAGACCACCAACCTCACAAAGAGCCATGACAGAAACCTCACTGACACGAAAGAGAAAATCACCCTTGCAGAACGCCCACACCGCATTTGAGCATGGTCCAAAGCATTGGCATTGGCTACCCTCTCTTTCTTGGCCAAACTCCACATTTGGCTCATTGTAGTTGCTGTTGTACCACTATCTCACATGGTACAAAGAGGGTTGAGGTATCTCTCCATCTCAACAACTGTTCCTCTAGCATTGCAGCTAGTAACACAATCATTGTTGTGATATCCATCTTCACAGCCTTCGAATCTCGACATTTCCTAATGAAAGGCTGATAGCCTCAACATGTTGCAATGGTTGTATTCATGCTTCCAAAAAAAAAGGACAAGAAGAAAATGAAAACAAAAGACCCAAAAAAAAACACCCATGATCACAACACAACACCTAGGGGTCCTCTACGTAGGTACGTTCAGTGACCTTGGTGTGCTGGCTTCGTCCCTAGTCCCCTAGCCCTTTTCACATCCCCCACAATTGTTCAGGGCACATCAAGGGCAAGACACACCTAGGGAGCTTGTCTCTCACCTATGGTTAGACCTATCACCCTAACCCATTTGCACGATTATTTTTTCACACTCCATCTCAGTAGTACCATTGCAATCAATACCAGTAAGCAAAGTACGAAAGACCATGGAAAGTACACCGTACTCTTCGACCACTACAAGTAGCCACCAACTATCAAAAGGTAAGGCTTCAATGAGCTCAATCATGCTACATTGTGTTGATAAAATCACAAATGATGTCTCAAGAATCTTTCAAGTGTACTTCTCCTCAATATCGACAATTTTTTCCACCCCATTGAGCCCTTGCTTCATCCATACATTGCTACGAGGAACTGGACTAGTAGTCTTCGAACTACATAATATCTATGTATGCACGTGGACTCACACAATATCTGCACCACAATCTATACACAGTTGGGGCTCTCAAGTGTAGGACAATACTCTCAGCTTGCTTAGAGTTCGACTTGTCTCCCAAACTAATCAAAATGTCTTGTGCACAATAAGAATGCTAGCACTACCCCCAAGGAGAGACCACATATGAGAGGTTTTTCAATTGCAGGTATTGAAGACTCTAACGAAAGTGTCATCAACTCTTCATCAACACTCAACTCCGAACTCTTATCCAATTTCATCAGGCAAGCCCACCAAAGAATCGTCCTATGCAGAACCCCCACACACCACCACCTGTGCCAACCACCACTAGTGCAATTCCCAACATTGAACAACCTTATCCCTAGCTCCAACAACCCTATCACCAGCCACCCACGCCAATAACATGCCTCCATTGACCTTCATCTACCACCGCCAAAACTCTAAGTTGAAACCACAACAATCCCTTCCACCCACGTCTTCAATGCATTCCAAAGCCTACTACGTATGACGGTGAGTGCCATGGGATTGGCACTCGTCTAAAAGGGGGGTAATGTTAACCCTTAGACTAACAAGGTGGAGAATCTAGAAAATCTAAAGAAAAATACAAGGCCAAGGCAAAAGTGAAACGAAATACGAAGGTGTACTAAGAAGAATATGGAAACATAAGAAGTGCAGAAAAGTCATAAATCAAGGAGAAAGGCGCACGATAAAAAGTTCAAGTTAATACTTTTGTAAAAGAGCGCAAGGGGCACCATGACTTATTTTAAGAGTGCCCGTGCAATTTGTAAAGGTAGATGGGCACGGTAAGAAGGAAGCTAGGAAGATAGGAAGACAATGGGAAAAAGGTCCTAGGCCACGGCCAGCCATGTAAAAAAGGAGATAAGGGGATGATTACCCAAAAGAGATTTAGGGTTTTGTATATAAAGTTGAAAAGTGAATGAGAAGCTCATTCTTGTGTGTGGCCAAAAGTAGCTCTCTTCTTCTTCTTCCTCTTCTTATTGCTTGCTTGAGCTTGTGCTTAAGAGAGGGAGTGTGAGAGTGTGAGGGAGTGAGAGTGTGTGAGGGTGAGAGTGAGGAACCATGGTGGAGAAGCTCTCCATCTTCTTCTCTCTTCTTCTCTTCTCTTCTTTTGCTTGCAATAATGGAGCTTGGAGCATGGAGCTTGAGGATGGAGGTTGCACTTGGATCGTGGAGCTACCGGAGTGCTCGGGAGAGGAGGTAACTTGATCAAGCATGGAGGTAAGATCACTACACCCGTAGAGATGGATAGCGTGTCGGCTCTGTGAGAGGTAGCCATTAATGCTCGGCTTGGAACGCTTAAAACAATAAGAGGTCTATGGGTCTTGGTGGTTGATCACCTCTACATTACACATAGTGCAACGCATCACCTCACACCTATACAAAAGACACACATACCACCTAGTACATATGTACACAAGACACATAGAGGAGCACATAACATGCATCAGACACACATACCACACCTTACACATACAGTACACATATTAAACACACACTAGTATTCCTATGCATAACACACATACATGCAACATGTATAATATGCATGGGCATTTTTCTATCAAAAATCACTTTAGTATTGTCTTATTGGAGGGTAGGGTCAAGGGAGGAAGAAGGGAGGAAAGATGGACACATATGCATGTACACCTACATAGAGACACACACCATTACACATAGTGGCACATGTGTCGTATATGCATATTGTACATCTACACTCCCATGTGTGTCCACCCATTACACTAGACTCGTGTATTTTTACACACTCAACTATATACATTTGTGCATCTAGTTTTTTCCCTAGTGTATCTATGTGTGCAGCCATCTGCACATGTATACACCCACTGACATCGTAGTGTATCCATCAATACCCGTACATCCACTTTTGTATTTGTATATCCACATGTGCATCCGTAGTTTGAAACACTCATATGCATCTATGTGCATCCAACTCTATACATAGTGCATCTGTGTGCGTCCGATTGTACATAGTGCATCTATGTGTGTCCTACCACAAATAATGCATTCACCTTTACCCATAGTGCATCTATGCACCGTGCAACCACGTGTGTATTTGTACATCACTCACATCATGGGCACCCATGTGCATCTATTTACCCTAGTGCATCCATGTGTGCATCCATCCATATATCACGAATCGCATGGTGAGGGGGCTTGATTGAGAGCTGTTGCACCAAACACACACCATACACACAAGAGAAAGCTCACTCAAGAATAGAAGAAGAGAGATAGAAATCAAAATATTTTCTTATTGGTTTTTTCTTCTTTCTTCACACACAATACAATGTACACAAAGTATAGATAAGATACAACATAAAGGAAAGTGACTTTCTAAGTCAAAAAGTGCATACTGACTATACTAATCATTTGGCACTATAACTATGCTAGCGTAGGTAGGTGTAACAAACTAAATATAATAAGTGATAAATTAGTGGTCATTTGAGGATCATAATGACCACCGATGTGCTAAGTATAAACGTGTAAACCCATCAAACTAGGCGGTCCTTCAGCAATGTCCTCATGTATTGAGCTTGCCATCTCGATACTCCCCCTCAAGCTCAATTGTATCTCTGCAACTTTAAGTAAGCTTTAAAATTTTCAAAACTTCTCTACATGCCTTTGTGAAAATGTCATTTATCTGATCTTGTGCACAGACATATAGCAAGTCAATCTCTCCTATAAGTGCCTTCTCTCTCACAAAGTGATAACTCACCTCAATGTGTTTTGTCCCTAGTGTGGAACACTAGGTTTCTAGCTAATTGTATACTACTCATGTTTTCACAATAGTGAATGACAATTGGACCATCTCCCTACACATTCAAATCACCCAATAACTTTTGCAATCATACCACCTCACATAATGCCATAGCAGCACATGTATACTCAGCCTTTGTACTCGATAAAGCAATTGTAGGTTGCATTTTGCTACTCCACATAACTATTGCACTACCAAGGGAAAATATGAATCCATTGGTAAATCTTTTGTTAGATATGCTACCATCCCAATTCGCATTTGTGTATCCAAACACATGTATATCCTTACCTTCCTCATAAAGAGTCAATAATACAAAGTGAACTTCACATACCTCAATATGCGCCTAAGTGCATCCAAATGAGGCTTTTTAGGCATATGCATAAACTGGCCTGACAAGGCCAACAATGTAACTCAAGTCTGTGTGATAGTCATGTAAATTAGACTCCCTACTATCCTCGTGAACATAGTAAGGTCTTCTATCTCATCCCCAACATTAGCACCACTCAACTTCACATTTTTCTCCAATGGCACTGAAAGAGGCTTACATGCTATCATACCATAAACAAACAAAATCTTAAACTATACTACGTTTGGGACAGCCACATACCATCATTACATTTGATCACCTTAATACCAAGAAAGTACCTTAGTTTACCCAAATCCTTCGTCTCAAACTTATTCTTCAAAAAGTCCTCAACTTCAACAATCCCATAGTCACTGCCCTGTCACCTATAATAATCAAGACATCCACATAGATGACTATGATGACCAAGGCCGCATCTCCCTTTCTCCACATAGGTGACTATGATGACCAAGGCTGCATCTTCCTTTCTCATATAAAGTGAGTAATCAACATCAAAAACATAAAAGCCAATGTTGACAGATACTCTCCGACCTTGTCAGACCATACTCTAGATTCTTTCTTCATCCCATAGAGCGTCTTCTTTAACTTGCACACATATGTGGGATGCTCTGAATTCTCATAACCTATTGGATGCTCCATATACACCTCCTCTTGCAATTTATCCTACAAGAAGACATTCTTTACATCCATTTGCTGCAAACTCCAACCTTTGGCTACTATAAAAGCAATCTTACATCAATTTCCATTCTAGCAACTAGACTATATGTCTCTTCATAATCGATGCCATATGTTTGAGCATAGTCTTTTGCAACCAGTCTAGCCTTATATCTACTAATAAAACCATCTTCATTGGGGTGATGATTTATGCAACCCAATTTCACACATCAGAAAGATTCCCTTATCTTTGCATGATGTTCAAACAAAGAATTTGATAGATGTATTACATATGCCATCCCATCACAAAGAATTAAGTATATGTTGGTCAAATAGTAGAGCAAGGGTTACATGTTCGATTTAATGCAAAAGATTACCTTGTGGAATATTATAATTATAAGTGTAGGTTGGTCTAAAAAGAAAGTAGAGTTCACTACATGTTTACTTTAGGTATTGAAATTCTTGCTGTGAATGCTGCTATGTATGCTAAAGAAAAAGGAGTGGTTACAAACATTCAAATATAACACAAACATATTGGACATGCAAATGTACAAAGGCTAAACTTAATATTATCCAAAGGATTATTATAGGGTTGCCTATTTTCAGAGTTGCAAAATTTCATAAAGTATCTGAAGCATGTTAGTTTTGGTAAGTAGGCAAGACAACATTTTTCACATAACAAAGATGTAAGTAGAAATATACTTGATGTTGTACATACATATGTTTGGGGGCCTACATAGAATATATCTCTTAGTGGCAGCATATATTTTGTCATGTTTATTGATTATTATTCAAGAAAGCTATGGGTGTATTTCATGAAGCAAAAGAGTGGCACTTCAAAACCTTTAAGACTGCATTTGAAACATAAATAGGCTTGAAAAAGTACCTCTCTAATGAGTTCAGGGACTTCTTCATGTCTCATGGGATAAAGAGACAATTTACTTGTAGCTATATCCCATAGCAAAATGGGATTGCAAAAAGAAAAAATAGGCATATTACAAAAGTTGCACTTGCATTGATTTGGTTGAAAAAAATATGCCAAATACTTTTGGTTTGAAGTTGTTCATATTGCTGTCTATATTATGAACATAACTTTCACAGCTGCAGTTCATGGGATGATCCTCGAAGAATGCTTACATGCAAGAAGCCCGATGTGTTACACTTGAAAGTGTTTGGTTGTATTGCATATATTCATGTGCTAGATTAGGTATGAAAGAAGCTTAATCCAAAGGCTGAATTTTGTATTTTTGTTGAATATTCTTTAGAGCAAAAAGAGTATCATTGCTATAACCTTGTCACATGTGAGTTCAGAGTGAGCAAGAATGTTATTTTTTATGAGATGAACAGTTGGTATGCATCTAGTGATGATGCATTGAATGATGATGATGATCATAATAGTTATGCGTAGAAAGAAAACTAAGTATCACAGAGTCTTACTGAACCAAAAACATCATTTTTTACTACATTTATAGTTATCCCTCGGGCTAGGAGACTAAGGAGCAGCCCCATATCTTCTGCTACATCTACAATTATTGCAGATAAAGACAATGGAAAGACGAAAGTGTCAGATAGTAATGATATATCTACTAGTCATTTGGGATTTGATGGAGATTCCAATCATTTAGAGAGTTTGGATGATGATCTTAGTATTCCTTTCATCAAGACACTAGGTGTACAGAGAGCACATGGTAATGTACAAAGAGCACATGGTATTCCTTTCATCAAGACACCGGGTGTACAGAGAGCACATGGTAATGTAAAGGCTCCATTGAGTGATCCAGTGGTATGCATGTCTAGCAAGGTTAGATACCATGCTAAAAGATTTGGTTTTAAGGTTATGTAACTCACCATTATGCTTATATGGTAAAGATGGTTCAGAATGTTGAGTCCACTTGTTTTAAGGATGTTCTTAGTCATACTCATTGGGATGCAACAATGGATGAGGAGATGGTTGTATTAGAAGCCAATAAGACTTGGGATCTAGTGTCATTGCCTAAGGGCAAGAAAGCTATTCAATGTAAGTGGAATTACAAAATCAAGCATAACCTAGATTTTATAAATCCCACATCTCTCCAAACCATTCAATATGACTAGTCATATGCTTAGATGCACCTGAATCAACATACCATACATCATCATGTATCCCCTTTTCTATATCAGCATTCATCATATGTTTCATAATAAATAGATGCTCATTTTTATCTTGATTTTGTTGTGGTGAAGACGAGCATGGTTTATATCATCCTTCTTAGCATAACAATGGGCTACAATATGACTTATTTTATCATAATAATGATAAACAATACCAAAAGTGTCAAAACATTTGTTCTAGAATCCATCTCTTCCTTTAGAGCTCACCTTGCCTCTAAAGTTTCCACGACCTCCTGAAACCTGCATTTCATTGAATTGTTGATTTAATTTGTTTTGTTGGTTATTACCAGCATGTTCCATACCACAACCTCTTGAAGACAATCTACCATGTTTCCTTCTTGAACTTGAGTAAAATGCTTGGACTTATTCGCCACTTCTTTTAGATGATTCACCTTGAATGTTGATCTTTTCTCAGTGATCATGAGAGAGACCAATTCATCAAAAATTGAGAATGTCTTATGTACACATACAGAAGTGATAAATGATTTCTAGGCCTTCTTATTATCGATGCCACCCAAATTAGATAAAACCAAATCATCATTATCAAGCATTGCATCAATAGCTACTAGGGCATTTACAATGCTTCTCACTTTCAAAACATACTCATTTATGAACATCTTTCCTTCCTTCAAGGCATTCAACTCTTACTTGAGCTCAATCTTTTATGCCTTTGTGTTTATTGAAAACATATTCTCAAATATTGTTCTAGTTGCATGTGAAGTTTTTACATTTCTAATATGCCCCAACATTGTATTATCAATGAGTGCATACAACCAATATATTATCTTTTTGTATTTTGTTACATTCTTTCCATGCCTTTAATTCATCCATTGTCATAGGGTCACTCAGCTATGGCTCCTTTTCTTCATGTGAAACAAACTCGAAGAGACATTTTCCAATAAGAAAGTTTGCCACACGAAACTTCCAAGATGGGTAGTTATTCTTGCCAGCTTTTCAATGATGGGGTTTCCATTATTCTCTACTATTATTACAAAATTGATACAAACAGCAATCAAGTTTTCTGCAACCTTTTACAATAAGTGCATAGCAATACACTAAGCAATCTTGTTTACTAACTTCTCAATAATACATATAACATGTAATCTATTTAGAAATAAAACTTGTGTTTGCTTCATGGCAAATACCTTAGAACTTACAGATTCAAAATCTGTAACCTATGCACCAACTTTTGGTCAATATAATTGAAATTGTAGTATATCCTAAACTTGTTGTTCACAACCTTGCACATCTAAAATAGGGTCCAAAACGGCCTTAGATGGCCAAAAAAGCACTGGCAAACCATGAATGGCTTATTTGCAGAATATACCAGTGCTCTGCATATACACTAAATCCCACATGAGTACGTGATTTTCACTCTGTCTCTGCTTCTAGTGCCTTCACACACACTATCCAAGAGAAAGAGTAAAAGAGCTTCTTGCCCACATTTCTTGGTTACTTGAATCCTTGCTTCTTCTCCTCCACTTCAACCTTCAAAACCAACCTCTCTCAGTGGCTCTACTTCGATACCATGTCATGCATCACATGGTGGGGGGACTTGCTTGAGCTGTTGCACCAAACACACATTATATACATAAGAGGAAGCTTAGTCAAGAACATAAGAAGAGAGATGGAGGCTAAAATGTTTTCTTGCTGGTTTTTTTCTCTTTTTTAACACAAAATACAATGTACATGAAGTATAGATAAGATACAACATAAAGGAAAGTGGCTTACTAAGTCAAACAATGCATAATTGACTATACCAATCAATTGGTGCTATAACTATACTAGCTCTATGTAGGTGCAATAAACTATATATAACAAGTGATAAGTCAGTGGCCATGTGAGGATCATAATGACCACTTACGTACTAAGTGTAGACATGCGGGCCCATCTAACCAGGCATTCCTTCATCAATGTCTGTACGTATTGAGCTTGCCATCTCAATACCACACATTAGTGTGCATCCATACTCTTGTGTGCACCCATTCACACATATGCAACCATGACACTTTATTATGCATACACTCATAGCACCTTGGGCAATGTAGCACAACTTAAGCATTCCTTCATTCATGCACATTGCATCAATAGAATACTACACTATGCATTGTGCATGCACATACAACCACTACACCCCTACATACCTACACATCCTAGTCATAAACAATTACATTATACTATTGTCATGCACAATACACCTAGTGTACCGACTCTACCCCGATACCCTTATATGCATTCTAGAACACTTGTGTACGTTCAATGCACTTGCACACCTCTTTACACATAGAACCCATTCACATGCTTATAGTGTGCTTGCTTACCAACCATACCTAGTGCATTATTGAACTAGACACTAGCTTAGGAACACCTAGTGCTTAAGAAACCGTACCCCCACCACACACATGCTTAAATGCATCCCCCTTTAGTACACATGGGGTAGGCACAAATTCAGATGCACCAACATTTAGGTGCATTTGCATATAGTCACATGTAGCTTGCATTACAAAAAGGGTGCGTACATAAAAGTATAGGTACATATATGCACATAAGGACATTGATGCATTTTCAATGCACATAGTGTGCTTTTGCACTATCCATACACATATACCTAGAGCATACACTTGTATCCACCCATCACATATCAAAAATCACCATAAATAACGTGTGCATACCTTGCATCGTAGGGCACACACTTAAGCATGCATGTTGCCTTGAGTGTAATTAGAGTAGGTGCAAATATCACCATCAACACCCTAGGATACACAAACACTAGGACACATGGTAACTGCACACACACATACTGATCCACACATCCACCCTAGGATCCATGCACCTACTCATTCACATTGCATCTTCTATCCACACCCGTATAGGACTAAGGCATGTAGGATAGATCACACCCATGTATGTGTAAACTTTGTTGTGTAGTGAACTTTGTGATGAAGATACTAAACTTCAAATATAACCACAAGGAGCCCAGAAAAACAAGACCTGAGATACGAGGAGCCAAAGGACTCAAAACTTGAATCCCAAGGAGCCAATGAAGACCAAAAACTCAGGAGCCAACAAAAGAAAAAGGTACCACAATCCTTGCAATCATTGTTGAATTACAATTAGCTTATTTAAAGTGCTACAAGATCCATGAGTATTTGAAAATAGAGAAAGAATACTTGCACACTATGCTAATGACCCACAATGCATTGGATTCACCCCCACGTGTTAGGAATGCTTAGAACACACAATAGCTAGTAGCAATTTCCCTATGCCTATTGGCCCTAATATTTCCATTTTCATGGCAAAAGTTGTTACCATTGACCTTGAAGACAATGAGCTAATCCCACCTAACCTTACAATCAAATTAATTGTGAAAAGAGAGTACATCATTGAAGCTCTCATTAATGAAGAAGATGATTACAATATCCTCTCCTATAACATGGACTTGCATAGGACAATCCAAACTAGTGCCTATAGATGCTACAATCAATCCTTATAGAGGATCGCCATACTGTCTTCTAGAGGAAAATGTAAAATCTTAATGGCCTTAGAAACTAAAAGCTTGCCATTTATGTTTTATGTGCTTCCTAATAGAGAGGATATTCGGCAGAAAATCCTACTTGGCAGACTTTTCAAATGTGCAACTAAATGCAATGTAAACTATAAGGCATAATGAATACACTTGATCTTAGCTAGTCTCAATATCATCATAGACTTTAGCAAAAGCAACTCGGTCATTGCTCAAGGGAAGGGCAAGCAACCCATCCCTAAACTAGCATGAAACTCGAGAGAAGAGAGTCATGAAGTTCTTAGAGGACTATTGAAGGCATAAGACCAGAAGCAGATGCCCGTCAGTGTGAAGTTCTCTAATCCTAGCAAAAAAATCCAAGCATCTCACAACTCCAATACAATTCCTAGTATTGCCAAAAATAGACCACAATGCAAAAAGGGACGAAGATCTTGGGCATATCACCATAAACATCGATAGAGAGTTAGCACAACGTTGTGAAGGGGTATCCAAAGTGTTGCTATGTGCTCAAGGTTATTATGCCAAAAATCGATCTAAACCCTTTGCATCACCACCTCTATCCTCGTATTATGCCAAAAATCGATCTAAACCCTTTGCATCACCACCTCTATCCTCGTTCACAGCCCATAATTCACCCAAAGCAATGAAATGAAGAAAACAACCTAAACATGGATCAAGGTCTAGGACAAAAACCACTACCTAAGAAACCAAGAAGCCAAACTTCACCTATTTGAAAAAGGAGAATTTGTCTAACTTGATTGACGTGAAACCACTCAATGCAATTTTCGAATCCAAGGAGAGGTTGGTAATAACTCATGGGACATCAACTACAAAAGAGGGACCCAAGTACCCATCTAATGATATTGCTCACATGAATGCTCAAACAAGGAAAAAGTAACACCATCAAGAAGCCAGGAGTAGGTCTACTTAGAGGCACCAACAACTAGTCCATTTGGAGTCCCAAGTCTCCTAAAAACTCTTTACTTAAGTAGAAATAGGAAGCCTAGTAGTAGTAGCCTCATGCAACTACTTAACCTATGCATATAAACCCTCAAAAACTACAAGGGCATTGCCACACCCAACTAAGGTAAGGATTTGACCAAGGAGTCCATCTCGACCAACAAAAGTAGCTAGTCCTCTGACTTGATTGCTACTACTTCCCAACGTGGATCTCAATAACTACAAGGGCATTGCCACACCCAACTAAGGTAAGGATTTGACCAAGTAGTCCATCTCGGCCAACAAAAGTAGCTAGTCCTCTGACTTGATTGCTACTACTTTCCAACAGGGATCTCAATAGTCATAGCCTTTGGTCATGATGGTGGCCACATCCACAAAGGAATAAGTTGTTGTCAGTCCACTCTCAAACGTGATGTTTCAAAAATATCTTCGTTGCATCTAGAATCCCCAACAAACACTAAGTCTAGGCACATGAAGAAAGCTCTTGAGGAGATGGTTGATGAGATAGAGCAACAAACCAATGAGCTAGCAATGAAGTGTTGTCTAGGAGAGCAACTGAGAGAGAGAAAGAGGAGAGAGAAGATTGCAAAGAAGAAGAAGAAGAAGAGCAAAAGAGAGAGAAAGACAGTTACGAGGAGAGAGAAATACTAGAAATAGAGAGAGAAAGACTAGAAGATAGGAAGGAAGACATGGAAGCTTGGAGAGCAAGGTGAAGGAGAAAGAAGATTTGTATATTTAATTGATAATGAAAAATTAAGTATCTCTCACCTTATATACCAGCCAATGTAGCTAGTATTTCCCCGTTATTAAATCCCCCTCTCTTACAAGTGTTTAGTCTAGCTAGATACAAAGTTGACATCAGTTAGGTGTGCATATATTTACACCGACATTGGAAAATCGATGGACAAGTACAAATAACTCTTCAAAAATCCATTGATGTGGAATGAGTAGCAACATATTTTCTCTCGCTACACAACCATTCCCAAAGAACTAATGAAAGGTATGCCAAAATCTAGAGCTAGAGAGTTGCATTTACTTCCCTCTTTCTACACCACCTTTCATGAGATGAACAAGGAAAAACTAGGAAGCATTAGAATAGAAAGAGAAAGAACAAGGTACCTTTAAGCACAAATAGCATTCTAACCACAATGTGAAATCTAAAATTTGCCATCAACTAATGATAGTAGTTGAGAGAAGGAAAGCAATTGGGACCGTCTTGCATGACCCCACATATGTCACTCCTGCATCCCTACGAGTGATATGAATTGTCCATGATGTCAAGATTTCAGCCATTGTCCAAAAATATCCCTTGGATAATAAACTCCTTACAGAAGAAGATCTATACATGGCTAGCATGCTAGGAGTAGGAAGCATGGTTCTTGATATCAGTGCATATGTATTTTTCCTTGACACCCGAACAATTCTTGATGGCTATGATTTGCTCTAGTACAATCCCAACTTCTTTAAGTGGTTTTATCTATGACTGTGTGACACAAAACCTAATCTATCTTCTAATTTTTCCCTAGCACAACCCACATCTTTATCTAAGGATACAAGGCAAAGTGACTTGCCTACAACCTTCTCTCACACTACTTGAGTAGAAATGACCAATCATCCCAATGATCTAGGCCAAGACTCCATGCCTCCTAAAGGAATCCTTAATAGAGAATCTAAAGGGGACAAATCATAGTCCTTAAAGACACATTCACAAGGGACCAAAGCTACACATGAACCCCTTAACCCCAAGAATCCTTTCAAAGAATGAACCCAAGATCTATAACCACAGTTACCCTCAACTGGTACCAATACAAAATCCACTAGTCTGGTAAGTACTACTTCCCATCAAGATGTGGAATCATAACAATTACACTTCCCAGTTGCAACTAGACCCACCAACTCCATTTTAAAAAAATACTTTCAATACCTTGGCAAAGAGTAATACTAGCACAAATCTAACAAGCCCAAGTGAGTCAGTAGTCCTCAAGTCAAGCTCAATCCAACCAAAACCTCCATCTCAATTAAAACTTAACTTGTACAACTAAGAAGATTAAAGGATATTGCAATTGAAATTTCCCACAATGAAAATCAACCAATGACCACCTACTTCAAGGAATTGAGCGATGAAATCACATTCCTTTATTGTGTCTTTGTCCAATCTGATTTTGATATCCTCCCTAAGGAATTTGAGGAATTCATTGTGCCTCTCCCAACCACCAAGGAATTAATAGCACTCGAAGAGAAAGTAGAGAATGGTATCTCATTCGAGTACCTATGGTATATCATGAGAGCATCAATGGCTAAACGTGAAAGTCAGCTCATGACCATTTTAGAGCAAAGACAAGCCACATGAAAATCCCAAATTGAGCCAGTGTTGTGTAGCTCTAACTTCCCTATGAGTACTTGCCATTTTACGAAGAGTCATGCTAGTTAGTAGACCTTCCCTTTCTCGATAAAATCTGCATAGAAGAAGAGTTCCATGTTGCAAGTAGATGAAATCAAGGAGGTGTGGTGCTTGATGTTGCGGCATATCTAACCCTAATTACAAAATCACCACCACCTCTTGACACATACATTGCACTCCAATACAATCCTCATTTTTATCAATGGCTCACATCTTGGTAGATTACCCTTGTACCATAATCCACCACACTTGTACATTACAATCTTATATACAACAAAAATTATAAAAATAAACTAGCACCATCCCCTAAGGAATGACTACACAAGAGGTTTTTTAATTGCAAGTATTGAAGATCCCAAGGCGTAATGAGCCATTAGCTTCTCTTCAAGTTCTTTCATCCTCAACCCAATATTGTTAACCTTTGACTCACCATGGAAACTTTCAAAGAGCCTAATCATTATCGGGGCCTACTAAGAGAATCCCAAAGAATACCATTGACTTTAGCAACAAACTAGGATATCTACCACCACCCCAACCACAACTTACCTTACAACAAGAAGCTTCTATGCCATCAACAATCTGAGGGACTCCTCCAAGGACAATAGGCAGTGATCCCTAGCATCCACATGTTTAAATCATGCCACCTACAATAGAGAGTGCCATGGGAATTGCACTTGTCTTGGAGGGGGATAGTGTTAAATGCAAGAAGTTTGCAATGTACAATGTGCAAGCAAGAACAAGGAAGGAGCTTAAATTTTTTTATAATTCTTCAAATTATTCACCACAACATAGTGTGTATGAAGCACTTTCATATTTAAATTGCCAAAAGGTTGTAACAATTGTATTGATTTATAATGTAAATTTACAAGCTAGCATAATCAAATACAGCTTGTAAGGATAGAAAAGGCTCTCGAGGAAAGACCGCAAAGGTTCAAGTTCATTCTCACCATAGGAAAAGCATGCAGTAAGAGATGACCATTCTTGAGGCCCAAAAGATGGGCTAGATGCCCAAGAGGGATGGGGAAAACCCTAACCCTAAAAATGTTTATAAAAGGGATGAGAATGGATAGAGCAAGCTATTCATATGTGTGCAAACTTTGTGCAATTGCCTTCTGGCTTTCTTGTGAGGGTGAAAGTGAGAGATGGAGATCAAGAAAGTGAGAGAGTGAGGGCGAGGGACCAAGAGGGTGAAGCTCTTCTTGACTTCTCTCCAAGCACTCTTGCTTGCCATGCCCATGCTTCTCTTTTGTATGTGGAGGTTATAGAGGGTTGAGAGTCGAAGGAGTACTTACTTGGATTGTGGAGTGTGTAAAGTGCATCCTTCATGGTATTGAAGGAAGGCCATGCAACTCACTACAAAAAAAGCCTACATTTGTGTGCGAGAGGTTATGTGAGAGGTAGTCATTGATTCTCATGTGTCAAATCTCTTGAAGGAATAAAAGTGTATTCAATGTCCCAATACGTTGAGCTCGTGTAGCACAATAGTCTCAAGTCATTGTTCTTCTTGAAAAATAGTTTTCTAGCTTAGTATGCACTTAGACCCTATGGTGCACACACTAAAAGTGTGACAACTTTGGAATGCCTATTTGCATGTCATTAGGCTTGAATCAACTATTGCCATCTTTTGTCATTGTTTTGACCCACATTATGAATTTTCATATTTTTTATTTTCAATTAATAAATGATAAAAAATAAAATTTTGACTTAGAGCTTATCCAGGCCCCATGGCATGCACACTCACAGCTAGATCAACCCAAAATGCCCATTTGCACATCATCGAGTTTGCATCATCAGGTTGCCCATACTTCTCACCATTTTGGTTCAAATCGATGTATTTCCATTGTTTTCTCCCAAATGCTTGTAAATGATAGAAAACAATCTCTAGACATGGAATATGTATGGAACCAATGACACACACATTGACAAAGAGTTGACTTTGGAATTCCCCCTTGCATGTCATTGGATCTGGGTCATCAATTTTCTCCTCTTTGCAATATATTCCTAATCACATGTTTGGTGCAATTGTATCTAGGTGTTTGATGCTCACACTCACACTCCCACCTGATAAGATCAATGAGGTTTATGTTCCTCTTATCTTTGCATAAGCAAATTCAAACTCAATTGATTCACTTTTGCAAGAGATTAAGCCTGATGAGCTCCAATTTGTTATCATTCCATATCACAATGGGTATACTCTTTTTCATTTAATTCCCATGTAAGATTAGATTTGGTCATTGCTTTGAAGTATCATGCTAATATACATATTTTTATACAATTCACACTAGAACACCTTAGTCTTGGACCTCAAATTTAGGAAAATTTGCCTAATGAATTCTCTCAATGGTTTCCACGGGGATGTTAGACTACAAGTATGAATTGATTTTTCTCTTGCCAATGTGTCCCAAGTGAACTTCAAATGACTATCATCACAAGCATACACAAGGGATTTTAAAAACAATATTTTCTACCCTTAAGGACAAATTTTGAGTGCTAAAAAGGGATAAGGAGGTATTTGTATATAGTCTATGAGCCCCTCACTAGCTAGACACCTCTTGTGGATGGAGTGCAAATTCATGGAGATTTCTTCAAGCAAAGATTATGCTTGAGAATAAATCAATAACTGTAAATAAGTTTCTAGTTTCTTAGCATTACATAACTATATTTGTATTCCTCACCATCATATTCTTCATCTTAATTTTGTATTGCTACAAAGATGATTTTGTTTGGCTAGTAAGGACATAGGCAATCAAAGTTCTCCTCGAAAGGCATGTTCAACTTCCTCATGACCTAGGCTCCCCATAACTTCAAAGAATACTAAGAGCTAGTAATAAAGATACATCCAAGAATCCAGCTACAACAATGAAGGAAGCTAGTGCAAAGAAGCTAGTTGCAACCAAGAAACTAGCTACAACTAAGAAGTCAACTATTGTAGCCAACAAGCTAGATGTCAAGAAGCCAAGTGCCAAAAAGCCATCTACAACTAAGAAGGCTACATCTACAAGCAAGGTAAAGGATCCTACATCTAGCAAGGGTAAGAGAAAAATTGAGGAAATGGTTGGTGCACCCAAGGAAAGAGCTAGCAAGAAACATAATCATGGTGACAGCATTGGCCCAATGCCACCACAAAGTTCCCCACAAAGACCACCACAAAGTTTCCCACAAAGACCACTACAAAGTTTCCCATAGAGGGCTAAGAAAACCCCCCAAAGGGCACCCAAAGGCTCTCAAAATGTACCACTTAAGTCCCCACAAAGGGAAAGTGGAGCTCAAGACTCCCCTAGAAGATCCCCTAGGACACCAAGTAAGCAGCCAAAGACTAAGGCATCTCCTTCGATACCTTAGATATTCTAGCTAGGGATGTATCAAACAAAACTCTTGTAAATGTAGATAATTTCTTTGATTCATAAAAAATCGATACTAAATGATTTTTGATTATTTATTGAGTTTCTCGTATTTTCTTGGAAAATGTCAATTTTTACAAGTCTCCCTATTTCATTCCAAGCATTTTAGTCTTCTGTGAGCTAAACATTTAAAAGGAAAATGGAAAAAGATGTATAAAAGTGATAAGTTCAACGTTTTGAAAATCTTACAATGCCCTCCTAGGATAGCTTTAAAAATATATATGCTTTTTCTACCTTTCTTCCAATCAATTCACAATTGATATCAAATTAAGATCTTGTATTCATGGTTTGCCGATAGACTTAGATGTGCTTCTCTAACATTGGCCACACCACCAATGTCCATTTCTTGGTTATTGACAAACACACTCCAAGTAGATAATCACTATAAAGTTATCACTATTTTCATGAGAATCCGAAGGTATCCATGCACCTTTTATCTTCTTCAATCTTCTATACTAAAAAAAAAAGATGTGGTGTTTACTTTGGCATGTCGTATGACAAGGTACCAAGCTTTTTTGAACATTTGTAGAGAAACAAATCATCCTTGTATTCTTTCTCAATTGACAATGAATTTTCTCCAAAGATTTCAATTATTGTGCTAGATGGCATTCTTCTGGCCAACCACATTGTTATTGTCATGTGCAAACCTATTCCTTGAAAGATTGATCAAAAAACATGAATTGGGATAAAAGGTAAGCTGAATCCCCTTGATATCCTTCTAATCTTCATAGACTTTTGAATATCTTCAATAATATTTAACTTGAAGCCCTAGATGGTCCCATTGTTGGGATATCCCAATCTATTAGTCCATTGAGATCAAGTGAAAGAAGGCTCTCCCAACCTTCTAAACGCATATGTGTTTGGTGGAATAACATATAATGCAAATACAAAATATAAATATTTTTCAATGAAGAAAGATGATCAATGATTCGGGTAAATTAGGTTTCGAAATTCAGTATATTCATGACACAGAATGTACTTGTTAGGGTTCCAATGGTTGCCATTCCATGTTTGTTGAAGATGAAAACACATTGTACAAACTAAAAAGTGGTCTACATGCTCAAAAAACACCATACAAACTAAAGTAAAAAGTCTTATAAGATGTTAATGTTCCTTGAAAAGTAAATTTCATTTCCTTACGATGAGTTGGAAACTATTGTTGCATGGAAGGTGCAAAGTGAAGATCCTTTGTAGTATACACATGTTAGATCCTTGCATTCCATTTGTTATCATGTATTTTGAATCTTAGAATTTCTCATTTCCAATGAGAACTCACATTTTCTATTTTCTATTTATTAATCTTGTAGGGACCTTTACAAGAGGGAAGCATTATTATCCAATCCTAGAGCTTGTAGGTTGACTGTTATGTTAAGACTTAAAGCTCGATCTTCTATCTTTGGTATGACTGTACTCGACACTTAGGATGTCCAGTTGTACCACATGCTAACATTGAATAAGTCGGTGGTTAGGACTTAGCTGTCTTTGTTGTGAATGGTCCTTGAGACCTTAGGTTATTAACAGTTATTTGAGTTATGTGTGAGTATGGATAATGGATGTGTGTGAGAGCACACAACTCTACACTATTGGCTTCAACCCTTGTCTCTGTCTCTGATTCTGAACATGGTATCAAAGCACCCATGACTGGGCTCTGTGGAGTGCATGCGGGAAGAAGACCTGAAGAATGAACTACCAAGGTTGAAGAGAACAAAGGATTGACTATCATTTTCCTTCATTGTCCATGCTACAAGGTAGGCATTACCATTGTGACTTGCCATTGCTTAAAGAGGGATCTGTGACTTGGTTGACACATTGGATAGGCTTTATTGAGCACATTTGAGTGCTTGATAATCATCATTATCTTCACCACATGCTGCTGGAAGAGCCTGATAGGCTACGTGAACTGCACCTGTATGCAGGCTGAATGCATTGGTTGTACTTCATGCTAATGCTTGGTCACAAACTGATCTACGGCTTATAAACAAGCCTTAGCAAGGTTTCTAAAGACTTGTGGCATGCTAATTCTTAACTAGGAATGAGATATGAGCTGTGAGAGTTGAATGTAGATCTGAAATTTGTCCCAAACTGCTGTAGATAGAGAGTATTCAGCAGGTACATGACTTTGGAAAGAGCCTTGAGCTCATAGACATGCCCAAAAAGGGTCTACTGAAGTACATACATGCTAATGCAGACATATGTCTTGGATGTTTTGCTTGTAAGATGAAGATTACTAATCAAGTATACTCAGATCTGAAGCATTTATCTTGGCTGGAAACTGTCAAGAATTTGTGGACAGCAAGCACTACTTGGTCCACTACTTGGCCCTAAAGGGTTATGTACTTCATGACATGGTATATCTCTTACAAATGCTTTGAGCATTGAGAAGGGAGTTGAATGCAAATGGTTGCAGATGAAATTAGATGTACTACAGTTGTCTTGGCTGTTTATAAATAGTGAATACTTTGTATGCCACTTACTCTTGAAGACAGGATACTCTTGGGTATTGGCAAGGTTATGCATTGGCTTCCATTTGTTGTGCCATATGGATATGATAGCTTGAGGGTATGTGGACTAAAATACATTGTCTTTGGCCTGTTCTTGGCTGACTGAAATTTGCAGGTAGAATACTCTGCACTTGTACTTGCAGTACATGATGTATTCAGTGTCAGATTGACATGCTTGGAACCCCATATGCTAGGATAGATCATTGAATTGCTGTAAGTGTTTTTGGGACATGTACCCTCTATGTTGAACTCAAAAATGAGCTATTTTTTACTATCATTTTCAGCCTATAGACTGCTTGTCTGTACATGAACACGTTGCTCAAATACATGTTGGTTTTGCATTGAATGCAGTCCGTATATGCAACCTGCAATACCTAAGTGATTGCCAACTGTCAGGAGGTGATTGTACTATTGTTTTCAGGCTAAAGAACTGACTGTCTGAGCACACAGAGTGTTGGAAACTATCATAAAAAGTTGCAGGCTGAAACTGAACTATTTGGAAGACTTTGGCTTGTAGGTAGTCATGCAAAGTCTAGAACATGGAAAATGCAGAAAGGACAGACAACATAACCCAGATAGTGGGGGAAAGGCTTGACAGTAACAATTATGCCATATGGAAGTTCCGCATGGAGAACTTATTAATAGGGAAAGGCTATTGGGAGTTGGCGACTGGAGCGGAAGCTGAATCTAAGCTCCCAGATCGACCTACGACTGATCAGAGACGATTACACCGAGCTTGGACAGAAAGAGCTCGTAGAGTCTTGCACTGGCTCTCTTTATGTATCTCAGAGGCCATGGTAATGTAGATAATGAACTGCGGCTCTCCTAAGAATGCATGGGACATTTTGCTCAAGTATTATGGCACAACCACAAGTGCCAGGAAGATACAATTGAAGCAGAAGTTCAACAACATGGAGAGGAAGAGCAGATCTATACAAGATTATGTCATGGAGGTTAAGACCATTGTGGATCAGTTGGCATTTGTTGGTGGTTCACAGGTTGAAGATGAAGACATGGTTGCTGTGACTTTGAATGGCTTGGGGCCTGAGTATAAGTCTTTTGACACTTCTGTGTCTGTGCGGGCTGAAATGCCTGATTTCAATGAGCTGGTTGCATTGATTATCCATGAAGAGGTTAAGCTTGGCTTGGCTACAAGATCTAGCAGTTCTAAAAACAAGGATGCAGTTTTCTATTCCAATCAACGCGGCCTTGGAAACCATGGTAGAGGCTATGGATCTGGCAGAGGAGGCCAACAAAATGCATCCTATGGCAATAACAACCAGCAGGTATTGAATGCAAGAGGTGGTGGAAACTTTAGAGACAGGGGGAGATCTAGTCGTAGAGGTAGAGGCTCCTGGCAACAGCAGCGTCCATCTGATAATCTGAACAAGGATAATGATTGTCATTACTGCGGGAAGTATGGGCATATTGCTAAGGACTACTGGAAGAAGCAGGGCAATCAGAAAGGCAAACAACATGGACATTTTGCTACATCTAGTCAAGCAGATGATACTTCAGGAGATAGATTGTTTGCCATGCAGTATGTAAAAGACAGAGTTGCTAAAAAATGCAATGATGATGCAGTTTGGTACATTGATTCAGGGGCATCGAACCACATGACTCCTCACGGTGATTGGTTCACTAATATGGTGGCTGAAAAACATGGCTATGTCTGTACAGGTGATGACGTGCAGCATAGCATTGAGTATAAAGGCAAAGTACCTCTTGTGGTTCATGATGGCAGAAAAAAATTTGTATGATGTATTGCATGTTCCAATTATTACGAAGAACTTACTGTATGTTGGTCAGATGACGGAGTAGAACTTACACGTTAGATTCAACAAGCATGGTTGCTTTATTGAAGAGTTCGGCAATGGATGCAAGTTGATAGCTCGTGGCCACAGGAATGGCAGAATGTTTACTCTTGATGCTACCTTGCCAGAGCTGAATTCAGCTATGTTTGCCCATGGTTTTGGCACTATCAGAGATTTGGAAATTTGGCACAAGAGAGTGGGGCATGTAAATTTGCAAAGGCTACAAATTATGCAAAAAAACATCTTATTACAGGTTTACCCAAGTTCCAATATTCAGATATTGGTCATGTATGCGATGCTTGCCAGTTTGGTAAGCAGTCAAGGTTGCCATTTGTCAGGCATGTAAGGCAGAGTACACATCTGTTGCAGTTAGTGCACTCTGATGTTTGGGGGCCAGCCCATAATGCATCCATAGGAGGCTCAAAGTATTATGTGACATTCATTGATGATTACAGACGCTATACTTGGGTTTACATTCTGAAGACAAAGGATGAGGTGTTTGCTATTTTTCAGCAGTTTAAAAAGCAGGTTGAAAAGGAATTTGACTACTATATCTCTTGCTTGAGATCAGATAGCGGTGGGGAGTATGTGTCAAATGAGTTTGACAACTTTCTGGCTGAAAATGGCATATGTAGGTAGCTTACCTGCAGCTACACTCCTCAACAGAATGGGGTAGCTGAAAGAAAGAACAGGGTCTTGATGGAAGTTGCTTGTGCCATGATGAATGAGAAGAAGATGCCGCTCTATTATTGGGCTAAGGCTGTTATGACAGCCATGTATATCTTGAATTGGACTCCCACTGTAGGTATTCATGAGATGATACTATTTGAGAAGCTGTATGGCTATAAGCCAGATGTAAGTCACATGAAAGTCTTTGGCTGTCTTGCTTATGTGCATATTCCAGATGAAAAAAGGAAGAAGCTGGATCCAAAAGCGCATGTGTGTTTTCATTGGATATTCGCAGGAGAAGAAGGCATACAAATGCTATGATCCCTCTACCAGGGAGACCTTGGTGAGCAGGGATTTTATTTTTTATGAGATGGGTTCTTGGTATGTATCACCGGCTAGAGTTCCATCAAATATGCCTTCTACTCATGTATCTACAGTTGATATGCATCAGAGCATTGCTATGACATGACCTACTAGTCAGACAGTATCCCCATGGACAGGGAGATTGAGGAGCTCACCGTCCACTGACACCAGTATGTCAGTGAGGGGGAGATATGATGTCGTGGACAACAAAGGAAAAGAGAAAGTTATTGAGGATGTATCTGGGATGATGACACCTAATAGAATGACTTTTGGATATGAGTCTGCTGACACTTTAGACAGTGAAGTTGGTATTCCGACTGTCTATACACCTAGTGCAAGGCAGAGCAAGTACATTCTGCCTCATGAGAGAGGGGAATCGAGCAGTGCACCATAGCCTATACGCTCACAGAGGGTCAGATACCCTGTTGATAGATTGACATATAGTGGCTACACTGCAAAGCATTATGCTTACATGACAAAAGTGATGGAGATCAAAGAACCAGGTACATATATTGAAGCAGTGGAAGATGAGAACTGGTGTGCATCCATGGATGAAGAAATGAATGCCTTGGCTGAAAATAAGACATAGGATCTTGTGCCACTGCCTGAAGGAAAAAAGACCATTGGTTGCAAATGGGTCTACAAAATCAAATGCAAGTCGGATGGCAGTGTGGAAAGATACAAAGCCATGCTGGTTGCTAAGGGGTATGCCCAACAGTATGGACTTGATTATGAGGAAACATTCAGCCATGTTGCCAAGATGGCAACCATATGCACTGTGATTGCTTTGGCTGCTGCTAGAGGCTGCAAATTACAACTGATGGATGTGAAGAATGCCTTTCTTAATGGTGGCTTAGCCTTTCTTAATGCCAGAAGGGTATGTTCACCCTGATTTTCAACATTATGTATGCAAGATGAAAAAGGCACTGTACGGGCTGAAGCAGGCTCTGAGAGCTTGGCATGCTAGGATCAGTAACTACTTGCAGAGGTTGGGATTTATTGTTAGTAGGGCTGATCACAGCCTATTTACAAAGAAGACTGACAGTGGCTTGGTAGTGCTAGTCATATATGTTGATGATTTGATAATCACTGGTAATGATGACTTGGGCATACAGCATGTAATGAAGATGTTGAAATCTGAATTTGACATGAAAGATCTAGGTGAATTGAAGTATTTTTTAGGTATTGAGGTAATTAAGGGTGAAAATGGTTTATGGCTGATGCAGAAACATTATGCCATGGAAATGCTGAAAAAGTATGGCATGGTTGAATGCAAACCATTGGATACACCCCTTGATCAGAATGTCAAGTTGTACATTAGCACTGGAGCTGAAATTCAGGACATGACTATGTACAGGCAGATGGTTGGAAGTCTGATCTACTTGACCATCATTAGGCCAGATTTGAGTTATGCAGTTGGGCTCATAAGTCAGTTTATGTAGAAGCCTAGGAAGCCACATTTGGATGTTGTTAGGCGGATTGTGAGATATGTTAAGTCCACTGTAGATTATGGGTTGTTCTATATGAGAGATAAGCCCTTGAAATTGGTTGGATACACAAATGCGGATTGGGCAAGATGCTCATATGATCACATATCTATGAGTGGTTATGCTTTTGGCTTTGGAAGTGGCATGATCAGCTGGAGCAGGAAGAAGCAACCATGGTTGCATTGTCTAGTACTGAGGCAGAGTACAGGGGTGCTGCATTGGCAGCATGTGAGATTTCATGGCTGCTCAAGCTTATGGCTGATTTGGATATTCAGATGGATGCTCCAGTGACCTTATTATGTGACAATCTCAATAGTGTACTCCTGGCAATGAATCCAGTATATCATGCCAGGACAAAACACAAAGAGGTACACTACCATTTTATCAGAGAGATGGTTCTTGCAGGGAGAGTCGATCTTATGCATGTGAAGACTGATGAACAGGTTGCAAATATATTTACCAAGTCTTTGGGTAAAGATAAGTTCAGTGTTTTCAGACAGCTGCTTGGTGTACAAATACTATCTTGAGCTTGAGGGGGAGTGTTAAGACTTCAAGCTCGATCTTCTATCTTTGGTATGGCTGTACCCGACACTTAGGATGTCCAGCTGTACCACATGCTGACATTGAATAAGTCAGTGGTTAGGACTTAGCTGTCTTTGTTGTGAATGGTCCTTGAGACCTTAGGTTGTTAACAACCATTTGAGTTATGTGTGAGTATGGATAATGGATGTGTGTGAGAGCACATAGCTCTACACTGTTGGCTTCAACCCTTGTCTCTGTCTCTGATTCTGAACATGTTAAAGGCAGCAGTAGTTAGCGGCCTTTAAAGCCAAGAGCCGCCAATGGTGCATTAGAGAGCTGATGAGTACAAAAGCAATAAAGACTACCTAGCATAGCACATGGATAGAGAGAATGTCACACTCCAGGCAAGCCACGTATATAAAGCAAGGGAGTGAATTATTGTTGTTGTTATTCGTGATCATATGCATAGTCCTAGAGGTCAAGCAATAAAGGGTCCTCTTGCTCCATGCCATATCATTCCCAAGTCTTTTCTGCTAGTCTCCTTTGACTAGCATCCTATTGCTTTCTAACAATAGAGCTTACATTGTACTATCCCCAATCATTGCACTTTCGGCAGTAATACACCCTTAGTCATGTAACCCTGCAATTATTTAGTATCCTTTTATTCACAAAGTCTGTGTTGAGACCGTTCCGGTCCCTAATTGTTGTATTGATTTTTACTTCAGTATTATATTTTGGATTGAGTCTTGAGTATAGAGAGGATGATGGCAACATCAGCGAGATGAACTCACTTGTAGATCCGAGTCCACCATGTGTGCTAGTGTTAAAGCGATAGTTAGCTGCCTTTAAAGTAAAGAGCCACCAGTGATGCATTAAAGAGCTTATGGGTGCAAAAGAAACAAAAGCTACCTAGCACGACATATGGGCAGAGAGAATGTCCCATTGTAGACAACTATATGAAGCAAGAGAGCGAATCATTATTGTTGTTGTTTGAGCATATGTATAGCCCTAAAGGTCAAGCAATAAAGGGTCCCCTTTCTCCATGCCATCCTTTCGGAGTGTTTTTTGCTAGTCTCCTTTGATTGGCATCTTGAATGCCCGTGTGAATCATTGTTATTGTTGTTTGAGCATACGTATAGCCCTAAAGGTCAAGCAACAAAGGGTCCTCTTGCTCCATACCATGTCCTTCACGAGTCTTTTTTGCTAGTCTCCTTTGATTGGCATCTTGAGTGCTCTTTAAGAGCAGATCTTACATTGTACTATCCCTAGTCATTGCATTTAGCAGTAGCACTACCTTGGTCATGTAACCTTGCAGTTGTTTAGTACCCTTTTGTTCTCAAAGGTTTGTGTTGAAACCATTCTAGTCTTTAACTATTGTATTGGTTCTTACTTCAATAATATATTTTGGATCGAGTCTTGAGTAAATTTGGTGTTTGATCTTTGTGCTATGAATATGTATCACTCTGCCACTAAAATATCGATATTGATGTCACTGTCCATCTATGTTAATTTTGAGTACCCTCATCATCATTCATGTGGTAGTTGTGCTTGGACATTGATTACATTGACAAATACCACATATTATCCTCTCGTGTATTGTAGCACATGCATGCATGTATGGAGTTAGATTATCGTCTAGAAGAAGCACTAGAATAAGAAGCCATGGAAGACATAGAATAAGAACAAATACCACATATTATCCTCTCGTGTATTGTAGCACATGCATGCATGTATGGAGTTAGATTATCGTCTAGAAGAAGCACTAGAATAAGAAGCCATGGAAGCCATAGAATAAGAACAAATACCACATATTATCCTCTCGTGTATTGTAGCACATGCATGCATGTATGGAGTTAGATTATCGTCTAGAAGAAGCACTAGAATAAGAAGCCATGGAAGACAAAGGTTGAGGCATTGATGAGAAATGAGGTTGAAATAGAACATAAATATTATAAAACTAAGTTTGGAGAAGCTAGTATAATTAAATAATGATAGCTATGAGATGAATGCATATAAAAAGAGAGAGAGAACTACAAAAAATTTTAAATAATCGTTTTCTTTGAGTTAAAATTAAAAGTAATTCACTATTATTTTGAGGTGACTTTAAAGTATCCCACTCTTCAAAAAGTTGCATCAAGGAGTAGAAAGCAAGGAAAAAGGATCTGAAAAAATGTCAATTAACAAGGAAAAATCATTTGGTTGGAATTGCTTCGTGAGGATAAGTTTAGAGGCTCGTTTTCACCTTTTTGTTGGTGTCAGAAGAAATTTGGCCAAATTAGTAGAGGATCTAATGTTACATTGGACCACATATGGCAGTGTCTCATTGGCCTATTTACTAATTTCATCATTAGTAAACACTAATTAAAAGGCCATTCTTCCCTCTAAATAAGTCGTAATGGACTTAGTTATACCTAGTCCTCGTATTTCATGACACAACGAAGAGGTCCAAAGCCCTCATGGAGGAGAATACATTGTACATGTGCATTTGTAGTGCTCCTCCTTCTCAAGTTCTCTGTCATAGAGTTGGCATATCATATCCTCTATTGGCGTGTTTGCCCATATTTTTGTCGCTATCCTCAACTAATGGGAGGGGGTTAGTGGGAACAAGAAGGGTCATCACTCTTAAATAGTGGGACTATAGTATGGTCTAACCATATTTTGAGAATCCTTTGGATATTGCTCTATTGAACATGCATGCCAATATGGGGTGCCAATGTATCACATGCATGTGAGAAGCACCCTACCGTTAGACCATCCTCATCCTATGTCCTCCCATTGTGTAGTCTATAAATTACCTCTTTGACCATCTTACTAGCAAAGGCGAACCACCATGTTAATCTACAAATTGCCTCCTTGACCATCTTACTAGTGAAGATGGATCACCATGTTAGTCTACAAGCTTGTGGAGGTAGTATGGGTGTTTGTCTTGGTATATCATACAACTGCCTCCTTCTTTATTGGATTGGAGCATTAGGTGATGTAATCTTTACAAAGGTCAATTTCTTGCTCTCTTGCTATCTCATTCCAAAAATAGGTGGTGTATCTCTATGCTATCTCTATCTCAATTTTTGCTAGGTAAGGCTTGCTTCTTCTTTCGCACAATGTGTTTGAAGAGCACCCTTGCATGGTACAAGGTGTTTGAGAGAGAGAGAGAGAGAGAGAGTGAGGATGGTGATGGTAATCTTGCACCCTGTGTGAGAGCTTCCTCATCACTTGCTCGACCCTGCATCTACAAGCCACAAGATTGTCACTTGCTCGACCCTGCATCTTCATGCCACAAGATTGTTACCTACTGCTCATGTGCCGCTAATTGGAAAGGGAACCAACCTGGCGATAGGTGCGATCCTGCCCTATTTCTCCATTGCTTGTATGCCTACAACTTCGCAGTCCCAGCCCTAGTTCTAGTGCCGGTAGATTTATCAGTGAGGGGTCCTCCAGTCCTGGAGGCCTGCTGTGAGAAGTCTAACCGTATGAATGTATTTGAATTCTTTCCTAAAACCCTCAGACCAGGCACCTAATGATCAGAACTTCGCAACCCTATGCAGATAAGCACTTGTGCAGGTTTAGGACTGTGTTATGGCAACATTCGTTTGAAGAGTGAAATAGATGATCAAGTATGCAGTAGTGGGACAGTAACTCGAAGATGAATCTGCATCCCACCCTCTAGTCACCACTTCAATACGACTTTTATCGACAAGGTGGTTGATGCTTTGGGGCCAGATTCAAAGGCATAAGACAAGATGGTCCCATGTATTGAGGAGATGGTTGAGGAAATGGCTCCATGCTCAGCTGCACAGTTGCTTGCTATGAAACACATCAAACATGATGCAAATGCTTCTATGATTATTGCCGAGAGTCCTTCCCCTTTGGAATATCTTAGTAGTGTTCATATGCAAAGGCTACCGATCATTCTGATGGTCCTCGAGAATTGGATTGGGAACATCCGCTAGAATTTGCTAACTCTTTACTGGGGGAATATGTTCAACACAATCATAGCAAGCTTCCCAAATGTGATGAACAAGACATTGTGGATGTGCATGTTGACACACAAAAAGTGCCTTGATCTTTGTCTACTTTTAATGAACGTGGGGTCATCCTTTTTTCACTAGCAATATCCAGATGATACCGTGGATCATAATTCCATTCTAAGGTGCAACTATGTTGAAGATGCTTTTGTGGGTCCCAAGGGTTCCTATGAGGTTGTGCTTACATCAATCGTGGATGTGATCATCTTTTGGGAAGATTTCCCCACTTCTTTTTTATAGATAGCTCGTCCATGTTGTGCCATGGAGACCCATGGATGATTTCTATCATTTGCTTAAACAAGAATGTCCAGTGTGGGTTGAGGTGGAAAGCTATCTTGTGGTTTATTGGCCCCTAGTAAGCAGTGCAATGGTAACTATTGATATTGTTTTGGTGTCTCAAAGTATGAGGGTAGGTAACAGGAATTGATTGTGCATGTTGTAGGATACCTTAAGGAAAAGGCCCAATAGATGGCCATAGATTATGCACACCACACACAACAAGAGGTTGATCTAATGTAGTTGAATCTAGAAAAGGATTTTAACTTCTTGGAATGTTCTTTTTTGGCGGATCTCATGGGCTTTGGACCTCATAAGTCTAGGTTGATTTACACAATCAATATAGGTGTTATTTTTCACGTCATGCTAAATGGTGGAGTCACTGAGCCCTTTTCCCTTGCACATTTAGTTTGACAAGGTTGCCCTCTCAGCCCACACTTTTTTTGTGCTTGCTATTCACCCCATTCTTTCTATGCTATTACACCTTTGTAGTACCATTTTGTTGGTCATGTATTGGTTGATGATACTTTTATGGTTGTAAAAGTTTATTATTCTAATTTTTACAAAGCTTCAGATGTTTGGGAATTCTTTAGGCATGCGTTGGGGTTTCATATCAATGTTACCAAATCTTCCCTAATTGCTCACACTACTTTGGATTTTCCCAAGTTGGTGTGGTTTGCTCAATATGTAGACCTTATAAGACATCTTCGTTATTCCCCCCCTTGGGTGTTGATGTGCAGCCAAGACTATTGCTAAAACGGATACCACACAAATTAGAAGCTAAGTTTGTTTGTTGGAAATCTCAAACTTGGCCATTTCATGTGCACCTTAAAGTGATGCAAATAATTATGATCCCCATGCTCTCTTACTTCTTACCATTATTGCCTTGGATCAATGTTGCCTTGAAGAATCTTAGCCGGCACTTCTGTTTCATACAATGGAAGAAAGATTCGATGTAGGTTGGTATATCTTAGATATTTTGGCATCATGTGTGCACCCCTGAAATCCTTGGGAGTGGGGCTATTTTGGATGTGGAGATCCATATGAGAGCCCTTTGTTGGTGCATGTTTCAGGCACTATGTGGTGGCTAACAACCGTGGACTCGTATTGCTCGTGCTTTTCTTGAGGATCAAGTCCTTGGGTATGGTAATACAAAGATTTAGGGTTTGTGGTGGCATGTGTTTAATGATATTGAGGATCATTTCTCTACCCACTAGGGGAGAGTTGGTGTCACTTTTGGGCCTTTTAAGCTCTTTGAGATTCTAGGGAATATTCCATAAGGACAAATGAGGGTGAGGCTACCATTATGGAACCTTTGAGGTTACTTTTGCTTGTTGATAGGCCATAACTTGAGCATATAAACTCCAAATTTATCACAAGTTCATACATTAGAATGCTCTCAACAAGACCCTTGATATGTTATATGATATAATTTTAAAACACAATGGATATAGTTATCCATGGGTCCCATTTATTTAGTAGGATGATGACATGGCAATTCTTACAAGGCCCAAAAGTGATTCCAAATATCCCCTAGTGTTTACATCAGATCTTCTTAAAACCATTTGGTGTGCTCATAAAAAATTGTACTTTGTAAGGGGTCCAATGGTAGACTAGTGCTATCTCATTGTTGTAGATGGAGATTCTAATGGTGTCTTTTCTACTTTCTTGGGAGGGCAAAGTAGAAGAGAGATTCAAGTTTAATTGCATGGCTCACCTTAGATTGACCTTTATGGTGGTTGATGTGCCACTCTCTTGTGCCTTGAGGCACATGATGTCTTTTCGGCTATGCTGATCTTTGGGGGCCAAATCTTTCAAGCAAAAGGACAACAGATACATCTATGGTGAGAAGACTTAGTTATAGTGGTACAAAAGAAACAATTCACATTAGAAATACCCTATGGTGAAGCATTGATGCAAGGGGAAGGGCCCCACCAACACGCTCCAAATGGATACCTTTCATTTGAATGGCATCTTGTTCATCCATCCCTCCATCATTGTCAATTTCCACCATGCTTTAGATTTGTGAAATCCCTAAAGTGCATTGGCATTGGTGGTCAACCATGTGTAGTCTCAAATCGTGAGATGATAAAATTGATGAACTAAGGAGCATATTTTAATTCTCAAGTCTTATACTTTGGGATTATCCTTTCAATCCAATGAGTGTGGCCCATCATAGGTTGGCTTGTGTATTGCAAAGAAAAGAGTCTCCATGAGAACTTGGGAGCATGACAAATGTATAGTGATTTGTAGAGTTCAACCCACAAGAGTTAGCTCTCACATCATCCCAAGAAGAGAAGATAGAAGAGTAGGCTTAATTTGATGTAGAGATCAAGAGAGAATGATGGGAACTTGATGCTCCTCAAAGATCTAATGACTTGATGATGTTCCATTCTGGAGTAGCAAGATCTATGTAGCATCGTGGGGCCAAGAATGGATTAAGGGATGTGTCCACTACAACCTCAAAGCTATTCAATTTTCTTGCTTGTTTGCTAGCTTAAGTAGGATCAACTAATTAAGGTGCTTGCTTCTACATCATGCTTAGGAATAGAAGATTGCCTTTGAAACAAGCATGGTTAGAGTAGGAAGTGAAAGGAAATGATAATATTTACTTGAAGAAATTTAAGTGTTTGAATGTTTATTGCATTTTAATTCAATAAACAATAAGTTAGGAAAAGAGATTGGAAAAGCACCCAAGTAGAGATACTTTGTATGAGGCATTCAACCTTTGGAATAGTATGAAAACATGGGTAAAAATAGGCTTGCGTATATTTAGGTAGATAGAGTAATAATTTTCTCTCTAGAATTCACATTGTGTGTACTTGAGTACTCTCAATCGAGTGTAGGAGCACTTGAGTTCCTGAGCACTTGAGCATGATAGAAGACGAAGAAAAGGAAGAAGAGAAAAAGAAAATGGTAAGAAAACGTGAGGAGAAAAGTTAAGGAAAGTAGGATCCTATTTTATTAAAATTTAATATGCACGAGTGTTTGATTTGAAAGAAGATTTAGTGGATGCTTGATTTAATGTGCATGAGTTTTTGATTTGAAAGAAGATTTAGCTTGACATATGAGTTTGATTTCAAGAAGATTTAGCTTGGCAAATGTTTCAAGGAAAGAATCAGACTTATCTTGCCTTGACTCGTGACATTTATTGCACACATGACTCAAAGTAAAATGTTCTTGCTTGATAGTGGGATTTCTCCATGCTTTAAGTGTTCTATATGATGGTCCATGATTATCAACAAAGTATGTTCCATGCCTTAATAAAATATGGTATTTACAAAAAGAAACTTATCATGGCAATAAAAGCATATAAAACTTGTGAGCTCAAGTAGAATGATAAAATAATCAATCGCCTCTTCATCATAGAAAAAGTTAATGTATATATGTAAATATAAAAATACATTGATCAATGGATGTGTGTAAACATATGAATAAGCATAGCTCTTTCACAAATTTACAATGTTTGGCTAGAATCATACATGTTTTGTATATCTTGATATAGCTTGACACTATAACATTTTTATGTTTGCTTTTGTTGTAGGAAGTGGCCATTCTAGGTTATTGACTATAGGTAGTGGAGCAGGTAGTAAATTGCTAGAGCTCATAGTAATATCAAGTGCCACATAAAAACAAGTAGGAGTACAAAAGTGTGGCATACTTCAAATTTAAAAGAACAACACGCAAGTTGGCCTATGCATTGGAATATTGAATGGTCATTAATATAGTGCAAGTCACAATGCATGCATGTATGTTGTATCAACACTTCCTTTACATGTCTACTACTATTATCATCCATTCAAAAGTCTTTTAATCTATCTTTATAAGTATGTATGAACTCACTTGTGCTAATCCTTTTTCTCAGATTGGTTTGTAGCATAACCTAGCTCCCAAACAAAAGTTGTGATAGGGATCCAACTATAGTTTTCTATTTCAAAATTATTGTAATGTAATATATATAATAAAAGGGCATGCATGTGTAGATTGTATTGTCATCATTGCTACAACTAGTGGAAGAGCACATTAAAAATGCAAATATAAGAAGCTTAAACCTTAAACATATAGAGGAAAAAACTTGCAAATAGAGCTCAAGAAAGAATGAGAGATAGTAGTGAAGAAAAATGACTCTTCTTTGGAGGGAAAGTTCTTTCTCCATTAAATGAGAGAGCTACACCATGATAGGATAATATACCTATTAAATGAGATGATAATACTATACTTTGACATCTTTGAAAAAAATATTGATATATAGAAATTCCCTTTCATTGTAATTTTTCATTAGAAAAATATGAATTATTAAAAAATATTTTCAATGTTTTATTTGTGGTATATGTATAAGAAATTCAAAAAATAACATGATCCATTATGGTAACTCTCATTTGATTGGTCCAAACACTTTCTTTCTATCTCTAAAGAAAAACATTCGATTTTTAGTCTAAAGTAAACCTAATGGCAAATCAACAATCTTAGATTGCTATGAGATTCGGTGTACAAGTAGTACTAAGGCAAAGAAGACTATTGATTTTTTGTCCATCTAAGTTCTCTTTGGGTTCTATTTTAGCTTCATAAGGTTACAATTAGTAGTTTTAGCATGATATATTGCATTCTCAATTGTGTTGAGCCTTCTTAGGTGCACAATTCATAGATTTCAAATATGTAAGTTTTAAGATGTTTTCTAGGAAGTAAACACAAGGTTTATCTACATATAGATTACAAATTGTATGTATTATTAAGCAATCAATGAAGCTCACTTGGTTTGTCATTCTGTACTTTTTATAGAAGGTTGTAGAAAACTTACTTTTTATTTGGTACATAGATTTATCGTGACATTTGAGAATACTGGAGACATCATGGTTGAAAGTTGAATACAAATGACTACCTTCATGGAAGCTCCATGTGACAAAGTTTCTCATCGAAAAAGGCTTAAATGAGTTTGTTACAAGTGAATAAAAGGAGCTAGGATTGAATGAGTTATAGCATGTTGGAGAATATAAAAAATGTAGAGACATGTAGCCTAGACCACCTTTGAAAATATATTTTCTACAAATACAAAGGTAGAGAATATTCAACTCAAGTAAGAGCTACATAATTTGAAGAAAGTAGATATGCATACAAATGAGTATGTATTGAAAAGTGACTATCATTGTAGATGTGCCTTGGGGCACTTTAGTTTCATCTACTCTAGTTGACCTCAATAATGATAAAGCTTGGAGATCCTCCACAACATCTATGTATGTAGGAAGTTGTTCCTTGACTTTGATGAGTTGGTCTTGCATGATTATAAAAGAGATCAACATGAAATGTGAATCTTTATAAAAAAGTAATGAATAAGTCTAATCATTCTATTCAAGTTCAAGAAGAGAATGAGGCATATTCTCTTTAAGACATGTTGGTGTTGCCCAATAAAATAGATTAAGTCAAGAGTTTTATGATATGTAGATTTCAAGAGGCCATGGTAACTCTAGTGATAGGGGAAGCTCTAGAGAAAGAGATGGATGGTAGAAAAGAGATTTTGGTAACTATGGTATTTTCTATCATTATTATGAACTCCATATACATAAATTTGGAATCTCTCAATTACCACATTTACAAGGTTAATAAGGTGGATCGTGATTAACATGTCTATAACTAACCTAAAACCCTAGATTTAAATTGTTGAACTGGAGTAAATAATGTTGGATATTGTTAACCGATGTAAATATTGCTAAAAATTATAGTAGAGAATTGGGGTGTGCATACTTCTAACCACACAATGGTTACTACTAAGAAGATGTTTAAATAAACTACTACAAGACTGCTGATTAATGCAAAAAATGATGTTATATGTAATACTATAAATTGG
The DNA here is from genome assembly GCF_053477565.2 of Lygodium microphyllum. Lineage (NCBI taxonomy): Eukaryota > Viridiplantae > Streptophyta > Polypodiopsida > Schizaeales > Lygodiaceae > Lygodium > Lygodium microphyllum. The sequence goes on along the minus strand of NC_141135.1, from coordinate 138,769,930 downwards.
TTGAAATACACACTATTAAGTAGTATAGAGAATTTGTTTGTACACACTACTGAATACTATTGGTAAGTGGGTAATATAGATTGTTGAACATGGTAAGAGAATGGGTTGTATACATTGCTGAAAGAATATTGAAAGATTGCTAAAATTAGCAATGAAAGATGTTAAATAAACTACTACAACACTAGCACTACACTATTGAAACATAGACAAAAGGAAAGATTATGCACTCTCTTCCATATACTTATCTTAGAAGGGATACTCTTGAGGGCCATAAGGAAGGGTGTTGCACACATTTATGCATCATTGGTGTGACACTGATAAGCTTGTTAGAAAACAAGTTATCTAGACTATTGAAACACTACTACAAAATGTAGTAGTAGCCTAGGAAAACATGACAAAGGTATTTGTTATATACACTATGTCATACACTTGCCATAGAATGATTTAAATATTGATCAGAATTAGAGTAGGATCATTGATGAGTATTGTTAAGCCTACCCAATTGTGTCATAATGCCCTATGTATCCTTTGCCCTAGAATAATCATTAATAAGCACACTATTGAGTACTAGAGACCATGGCATTGTACACATAAAAAATTAGCTACACTGATGAAACACTACTATAACATTGTTGAAACCCTGTTCAAACAATGTTGTAACACTACTAATCATGGTTGAGGAAATGGTCATATATACACTACTGCATACACTTATCCTAGAAGGATCAATTCCAAGGATCACTACTGAAGATTGCTAAGCTTGCCCTTCAGGATTACATGTAGGTATCATAATGCCCTCTAGATATTTTGTCTCATCTAACTAAAAGACATAAATAGTATAAGTTATTGGAAATCATAGCATACTGCTTACACACTTTTTTGTAAGCTAAATTAGTTTATCTAAATCTGAAGAAGCATGTCACAATAAAAGAAAGGCATGGACTAGTTCTAACTACATGTCAAGTTTTCCTCTATCTAATATAGCCTACATGAGCATGTCCAATTGGGAATGACACACACAAACATGAGAAGGTGTTGTATACCCTGCTAAGCAATGATGCACCACAAAAATCAAAATACACATGCTTTAAGAAATATTGGGAATTTGCATATCCCTTGACTCCAACCTAGGGCAATGTATTAGGGACCTCTCTCTCATCAAAATGAAATATATATGAATTTTTGGAACTCTCACAATTGACAGTATGGCTCTGGATCTAAACTTTCTACCCACACACTTCACTAGTAGAAGAATACCAATTAGGCCCTCCATTTTGGAGATGCTTATCTAAAAATGGTGGGTATGTTCTAAAAAAGCCTTGCATAGGTAACATGACAGTCTAGGGTATGCAAAACCTTTAAAACATGGACTTTTAGAAATGTCTAAAACCATTTCTAAGAGTTATTTATGGGGCTTATATGTTTTTATCTAATGGTTAAATTGAAAAGCCCTAGTCAAACTGTAGTTAGGTTTGATTTTTGCTAGCTTAGTTATTTGCGTGACAGTTTGTTTTGTTATTTTGTAGTTGGATTTCTTGTATTTGTTTAGCCTAGGATTTGTTTCTGTCAATTTGTTTGATTTGTTGAGTGTGAAACTTGATAGCCTTGGTCGAGCTTGGTATTTTTTTGGACAGGTTGAAGTAGGAGTTTGTTATTAGCTACCGAACATTGTCGAACAAGGTATGTTTTCTTGTCGAGACTTTTGCACATCACAGGGATAATGGGTTCACGAGCACTTCACATTGCACTTGTTGATGCACTGGACTTGGGGGTCGTCTCATGTTCTTATCTAATACTTCCATGACATGGGTTGGGATTATGCACGTTTTGCACCATCATTGAGCACTAGCACAGCATGAGGTCCGTTGCAGCTATATGCAGTAAGTTTTAGATGCACGCGCACATGAGAGAGCACCTATCATTGAGCACGCACATTTCTTGCACGCACGATATTTGGGATTTTCATCACAAAGTTAGGAACCTCTAGTTGAGTGTGTAAGGAGGTTGGGTGAGTTTAGAGGGTCGTGAAGGACTCCACCAATTGTGAGATGGGTTGTTCATATCTTGTCAACATCTTGAGGACCATCATTTCCAGGGATTGTGAGAATTGGATGGGTGGAGCGGAGTATAACATATTTTCTTGCTAAGAGTTGAGAGGTGAAGATAAGGATTTAAATAATCAAGGAATTTTGTTTGCACTTTGCATGACGCACAAGCACGTCTAGATAGGCTAGGCACAAATTTTTCATTGCATCCATATTTTTGTGTGAGTATCGGTTGAATGGTTGCATAACATTGATTTTATATTGCACATTTTCTCAAACCAAGAGTGGATGGGCATGAAGTTCATTTCAAAGCATATTCATGTTAGGACACATTGTTTCTCATCCTTTTGGCTTGTCTACAAGTCGTGACCTCTCTCCGTCACTTCATGTTCGTTGATGTTGTCGGATTCAACTTCAGAACTCATCGTATTATGTTGATGTAGGTCAATCAATCTTCAGCTTTGTCCTCGGCTTTGTCTTTGTTGCAGTCTTCTGCAGGGTCTTTGGTCTACTAAGCTTCTTCGGCTTTTCTTCTACCTCATTCATCTCTTCAATTTTGACTCCTTCATCGACTCCGTCTATCGTCATCTTGTCTTCTTTGTGTCACCTTCATTAGCTTCCCTCATTGTCTCAGATTGCTAGCTTCAGCTCACTCATCAATTTGCTATGTTGTCTTTGTCCCCCCTCCTTCACCAGATGTCACACACTTGGCGTTCGCCTTCTTCACAATTTCTTCTTCTGTTGGTCTTCTGTTCCTTGTTGTAACCTTTAAGTCCTTGTTTACAGCTTCTTCTTCGTCCCTTCTTCCGTGTCTTCATTCGCTTTCGGCTTCGTTTGCGGGTCACCTCTACAATGCTTACCTCCTATCCTTGCCTTTGATAATGCTTCCATATCTTCGTTTTCTGTTTGTCGGGTCAATTATCGCAACCTGCACAATCATCACTATCTTGCTTGAGTAGAATGTCGGTTTGCTGTGTTAGAAGTCACTCTCTTGTCCAATATTAATGACAATCATTTTTCCATCTGGATTATGCTGCCATTCCTTGTGTTCAGTACATGTATATACTGCCCTTAATGCCATCTTCTTGCCACCATTTCTTTGTAATTAGAATCATCATCACATTGCTCACCATCGAGCTTGCGTTAGAGCTGCCATCTTTGCTTTTCTAGTTGTCACACCGTTCGTGCTTTCTATCTTCCCAGCACTTGTAAAACCATCCGATTTCATGTCGAGGCCATTAGGAGTGCCTGTATACCCATTTTTTACTTTTCGTCCAAATTTTTTATCATAATTCAACTCGAAATCCTTGCATGTTCTAGGAGGTCCAAACATCAAAATACCCTTCCAAGGGGATAACAAACCCGTGAAATACTGAGGATATTTAATAGGCATCACCACAGCCTCTTTTAGCAGTCGCTTTGCATGTTCTAAACCCTTGATAATATCCCATCGTATATTGGGACTTCCCTCAAGAATATCTCGGTTAATACTTCCTGCCAGAGCTTGCATTTCTACTGATGCAAAAGGTGGAAGTAAGCTTTTTAACATTTTGTCACCCGTGCCATTTACCGCTTTGGAGACGTCAGCCACACCTCCATTAGTTATTGATGCTTTTTTCCACAATGACTAAACATATAACTTTCAAATCTTCTTCATGTCTTCAAGAGATGTTGTTTTCTTCAGATATACTTGCTTGATTCCATCTGACGGCATGAGTCGGTGTAAAAACAAATAGAATGTCAACCTGTAATCCAAGGGGAGGACGCAATCTACGACAGAAGGGATGAGAGGCTGTCTCTATGTGAGAACGAAGAGGAGTGCCGAGAGACCGAAAGAAGTGAGAATATTATGGATGGAGGGACGACTATGAAGGGTGTTAAAGCAGTTACAGAAGGCGAAGAAGAAGACCTATAGTGTCGGTGGAAGGCCGATGAAGAAGATTGAACGGAGAAAGAGGAGCTAAACGCAGAAGAAGCGACAGAAGGTGATGCAACAGAAAGTGAGGACGAGGCCGCGATGAAGTTCAAGACGGCAAGAAGCAAGGCAGAAAGAAGAACAACGTGCTGAAGACGAAGTGATGACGAAAAGGAAGAAGCTGAAGCCTCATCAGATCACGGATGGAAGTGATGCAGGCTATGACGATGGCATTATGCAAAGCAGAAAGTCGACATATAATCAAAAAGCTCTGAGTTTTCATTTAAGCCTTAAAGTTGAAGGCTTTTTGAGTTTAAAAAACATGTGGAAGAAGGAAAGGCTTAAAAAACCTTCGCCTTACGAAAAGCCAACTATGCTTTTAGAAAAGCACTCAACGTATGTAACCAAAAAAACTATATAAGGAGAAGAGAGTGGAGAGTTAGGAGCCTTCCCCTTAGAGTCTTCTTGTCATTTTGTGAGAGATGTGAGAGGAGGGTCGCATGCGAGAGGATACTCTTGGGCATGCTATTTTCAAAGCTGAAGAAGCTAGACTTTGTGGTGTCGAGCGTCAGCTCAAGGTTGTTAAGGTACGATAATATATTTCACTTGGTTTGTTGTCAAAATATTGATATCTTCATTGTGTGTTGTCTTGTTTTCGTGTGTGGTTCGTGGTGTTTTGTCAAATATTTGAATTTTTCAAGTTGTGTTGTGCATCCGACAAAGTCAATTACCCTAACCGGCACTCCTTAACGTCTCGTTATCGGGTTGTGAGTGAGGCTTTCTCTTGATCACCGCTCATGTAACTTCTCTATTTTGGTGCCCCCATTGAGGAGCGTCGAAAAAATCTTGACTTTGTGCGTGATTTGTGGATTGATTTCTTATTTGTAATCATTTTTTTATGGCTAGTTCTTTTCCTAAATTTTATGGTAAAAAGGGAGAGGATCCTCAGCGATTCCTCGAAAAACTAGAGCTTAGATGTATTATCCAACGAATAAATGACTCAACCCTGAAACTCCAAATTCTGAAATTTCAATTGTTGGGTGAAGGTCGTAATTGGTTTGAGGATTATGAAAAGACCCTTAGACTGAGAAATCCTCCTGTTCCTATGGAATATGAAGCAACTAAGCAGGCGTTCCTTGACGATTTTAAGGAAACTGAGACTTCCCGTGACCTTTGGAGAAAAATAGAAACTTGCCAAAAGAGAGAAGACCAGACCATAGAATTTTTTGCCATAGAGTATGCTAGACTTTGGGATTGTTGGAATGTATCTTTAGGCCCAAGAGAGAGAGCCCCAGAAATGTTGAAAATTAAAATTTTCATTGAAAAAATGCAGGGAGAGGTGAGGACAAAATTGGAAATTAAAGAACCTAGTACTTTTGATGAAGCTGTAATGATTGCCATAGAAAAGGAGAGAAATTTTGAGAAATTTAAAAAAAGAGAGTCATTTAGAACACTTATTGACAATAGAGACCAAACTTGGCAAAGGGATGAATAGAATTATCAAGTTTTAGCAAGACAAAATGCTCAACTAGAACCAGAAGTTGAAGATCAAGTATTAGGACAAATGCAAAATATGAGGTTAGGAGCTTGAGAGGTCAATCCTTAGGAAGAGGTAATGGAGGACTAATGGGACAATCTAATCAAGAAAATTTGAGAGATGGAAGAGGAGGAAATGGTAGAGGATATTTTCATAGACCAATGGTAACTTGTTATTCATGTGGAGAGATAGGTCATATAAGTACAAACTATCCATATCCACCTAGAGAAAGAGGGGATATGTATCCTTTACCTCAAAATTTGCCTAACAGACAGAATGATTTTGGGATAGAAATAAAAAATGATTCTACTTCTCAAGAATCAAAGTTAAATGAAGAAGAGAAAGGAAAAAGTGCCATAAATTCTATTATTTTAGAGAATTTAAAAAAAATAAAAATATTGATGTTATGCTTGCAATTAAAAGAAGAAGAGATGCCGAGAGAGATGAACCTGAAACTAGTAACGCTGGTGAGGAAAGAGGGAGAAAAGCAAAGAGAGGAGAGAAGAAAGAAGAAAATAGATCGAGAGCGCCTAGAAAACATTATCATGCTACTGATATTCCTTTGGGAGAAGGAGAAAGTGACTATGATCTACAAAAAGATATGATGGGTAGGAAAGCTGATATATCTTTTGCTCAGCTGATGGAGTTGTGCCCTAGGATGAGAGGACAATGGAAGAAATTAGTAAATCCAAAAGGGAGAGAAAGAAAAAAAGGTAATGTAAGAGTTTTGAGTGTAGAGGAGTTACCGGATATTTGTCCTATAGTTGATGCTTGGTACAAAAATCAAAATATAGGGGAGGCAAACATAGATGGAGGAGCACAAGTCAGTGTGATTACCCAAGCATGTGTAGAACAGTTTGGACTTCGAATAGTTGCAAGATCCGGTTTTCAAATTAGGCTTGCAAATCATGCTAAAGTGAAATGCATTGGAATAATTCAAAATCTTGAAGTCAAGGTTTATGGAGTTGCTATGAAAATCACTTGTCATGTTATGCCAGCAGGATTAGGAGCATTTCCGCTTATCCTGGGTAGACCCTAGCTTAGGAAAGCATGAGCAATACAAGATTGGGGAAAAGGAACTCTAACAATTTATGACCGTAGAGGAGTAGCAAAGAAGTTTGATATGGCCTCGAGAAAGGATTTAGTAAATGAGGATACCAGCGAGAGGAAGAAGAAGAGGAAAGTGATAGTATGGAAGAAGAAGATGAAACTAAGGAGGGAAGTTCAAAAAGTGATTCAAATCTAGGAATTTCATCTATAATAATTGAAAAAAAATTAAAAAAGAATAAGGAAATATCCCTAGAAAACAGAGTGAAGTCAATAACTCATATAGGATCATCAATAGTTTCAAGGGTATCAAGAAACATAAAATGTCCTAATTTAAATCTTCCTTCTAAAGAAAAAGGACTTTTGTTCCTGTTAAAGGATGAAGAATCAACTTCAGAAGAAGAACTTTCACAAAAAGTCCAAATTATAAATGTTAAAACCAAAGGAAATCAAAAAGATGGAATTTTTTAAAGATGATGAAGAAGGGAAACTAGAGGAATTAGAAAAATTAATGGAATTACCTCAAGTTTCCACAAAAAAAAGAGAGTTTCTAGAAAAAATATTAAGTCAAGATTTGACAGATGGAGAAAGAAAACAATATCATACACTCATTGATAAATATCCCAACCTTTTTGCAACTTCATACTTAGAAATCAGAGGAATGAAAGGGGAAGGGCTAAAAATAGAACTGAAAGAAGATGCCAAGCCAGTATGTCAAAAGTTAAAATCCCTAACTTCAGAACAAATATCAGCCTTGAAAGAAAAAGTAGATAAATTGTTGCAAGCAGGATTTATTTATCATGTAGAACATTCAGAATGGGTAAGCACAATAGTTATAGCATCAAAGAAAACGGGACTTTGGAGAATTTGTGTAAATTATAAGCCTCTAAATGCCATCACAAAAAGAGATCATTATCCGCTTCCATTTGTAGAAGAAATCTTAGATTCAGTTGTAGGTCTTGAAAGGTATAGTGTTTGTGATGGATATTCTGGATATTTTCAATTACCCATTGCTCCTAAAGATCAAAAGAAAACAACTTTCATAACACCATGGGGTTGTTTTTGCTATAGAGTTTTACCTTTTGGACTTAGTAATGGACCGGATTGGTATCAAAGGAGGATAAATAGAGTGTTAGCCCCTTACCTAGGGAAGTTTGTTTGATGCCAGGAGGCATATTCCACGGTGGATTCCGTGAGGTTTTGCTGTGGATTCCGTAAAATTTTATTACCGGGGCTCATACACAAGGTGGATTCTTTGTGCGAAAAGTTGATGGGGACGCCTATCCTTTTCAGGCATTTTGTTAATTTAATATGTAAGTGGGTGATTCCATAGCGGGTGATTCCGCAAAATACATATTTAAATTAATAAACGTTTATGAGTCTAGAGTGCGCACTTGTAATAAATTAAGGTTAGGATTGAGTTCTAACCAATTTATTTATTTTGTAGCTGAAGACTGCTAGGTATTCACTTTTGTCGGTTTAATTGTATTATTTTTCTAACAATTGTGAATGCTTCAGTTGATGTGTAGAGCAAGCAGCGGTGGCATTGGGAAGCATTGGAGGATAGCGTGTATTCAAATTATTATCAATTTTTTATGGGTGCGCATCTTAGGCATGGCATCAATATTTTGACGCACTTATTTATTAAAGCGCTTGATATTTATTTATTACTTTTGTATACGCATGGATACACGATTTAAAGATTTATATTGGACATTGTATTTGAGTACCACCTGACTCCTTGGGTGCCCAATAGCTTTAATTATCTAGTGGTACAAAAGAAAACACAAAGGCTAAAGCATGCTAATTGTAAATTGGGCTATTTTTTGAGCTTGAAGATGAATAATATATAAAATACATACTTTGTGGAGCGCTCACACAAGGCATGGGGGAAAATTGTACCCAATTAGTCTCTTGCTTCATGTTGTGCAAGCTTTCTATCTTATTTTTGGTGTAAAAGTAGAGTTCTTTTGTTCTTGGGGACCTTCCGATGCTCACTATGCATGCATACAGCATCCGATCTGTGCACCAGTGGTATCAAAGCAAAGCTAAGATCAAGAGCTTCCAATTGCTTACCATTTCACGCGAAGGCGGAGCTCCTGGAACGATCGAGCTCTACAGCGTCTCCTCTGGCAAACAGTCGATACCAGCGTGTTCTTGGCAGTCAAGAACCCCCTGCTATACACTTAGATTGCAAGGGACCGGCCTCTGCAAAGCGGAGGACCACGTGGAAAGATCCTACATCAAGTCGTTGGTTTTTTCTTAACAGATAAGCCAATTTTCTCCATAGCTCTTAAAGCTTCAAAGTTAAGCTTGGAAGGCTTAAACAGAAGCTTAATAAAAGCTTCAAAATTCGTTTTTAATCCGTCGACGGTGGCAGTATGTACTGCCCATCGCCGAAATGGACGAAGACATATTCATGTCCTCAAAATCACAATTAGTCAAAAAGACTAAAAGCTCTAAAGTTACAAAGGTTCTAAAGATCCTACGCTCCAATCTCCAACAACTACCATAGAGGCAGTTCCTATTCAGCAATACACGAATCTGCTTACTACTCTCTGAAAGCCCCTGTTCATACCTATGAATTAACAGAATCAGATTCCAGAGAACAATCGACAACACGCAGTTTATACGCAAAATTGTTTTCTTGGAAGACGACTATGACATCGAATTTCGCAATTGTAAAGGAGAAATACTACAAAAGCCAAACTAAAAAATATATATATAAGCTTTGTAAACCCGCCTTTGAGCTACACTCATCCCGCTAATAAGGTTTCGAGTGTGTGAGGTATTTTGGAATTTTGCAGGATGTCTGATCAAACCATGGAAGATTTTATGGCTGAAGGTGGCCTACCCGACCAACAATGGAGAAAAAATTGGATTTGATTATGATACAGCTTCAAGAGGAACGAAGAGCACGACAAACTTTGCAAGCTCAATTGGCCAATCTACAATGATCTACCGCCGACCAAGATGGATCACAACCTAAAGATCTTATACGATGTACGATCGACGCAACACTTGAAGCCCAATCTATTCAAAAAGAAACAAAGATAAGTAAAAGAAACTTCAAATTTCGTACTTTCAATGGATCACGCAATGGAAAGATTGTACTTGCTTTTATCAGTCAATTTGATGATTATTTCCATGAAGAATCATATGTTGAGAAAGACAAAATTAAATGTGTCACTAAACCATCTAGTTGACCGAGCATCCTTATGGTGGATTGTTGTCCGCAAAAGTGTTGATTGTCCCACTAACTGGGAGATTTTCCAAAAGAAATTTTTGCAGAATTTCCTTCCACCTCAATTCCACGAAAAAGCAATCAAACAATGGGATCTTCTACAACAAAGGGATCGCGAACCTATTTCACAATATACTGAGCGTTTCTGGAATGCTCTATTGCAACTACGAATGCTCGTACCTGAAGCAACTCATAAACGCAAGTTTATGTCTCGCTTACTTGGACATTTTTATGCAGAGGTCAATATGTTCAAGCCAACAACCCTTGAAGATGCAATTTCCTTGACCCATGACACTGAAGACAAAATTCGCGAACGAGATAAGCGACCACAACAATTTCCAACTAATGGTAACTTTGGTTCCAAACAATTCAATTCAAATTTTTGAAGATTCAATCAAAGTCATTTTCTTCCATCTTCATTCCATAAATCTTGGACACGGCCACCTGCCTTGCCATCAAACACAAATCCAAACCCTAAGCCATCTCTTCAGTCCAATCCCAACATTCCTAAACTTCCTGCCATTACCAATAATGTATCCAAAGCAAAACCCATAGTTTGGTACAAATGTCATCAACCTGGACATCTAGCAGCCAATTGTCAATCCAAAAATCCATCTGTTCATATCAATTATTTGGGAGCAATAGAAGATGAAAAACATGAAGAGATGTCGAATTTTACGGAAGATGATGACGACATTGGTACTACTTCTGATATTTTGCCAGGTATGCTAACTCCCCATTCCTTATTAACAATGAAATGTTTTGTGCATGGTAAAGAAAAGACTATTTTACATGATGATGGGAGCACACACGACTTTATTTCTGCAAAATTAGTCAAAGAATTGAATTTACATACTGTTTCTATACATTATCGCATCAAGGCTGCATTCCTAGGTATGAGATATAATGGAACACAAGAGGTGCATAATTTAGAAATTAAAATTGGTGATTATACTGAACGAATAAATTTCTTAGTTGTACCTTTGTAGTCTAGTGACATTATCTTAGGAATGCCTTGGTGACATCAATACAATCCCGATATAGATTATTCTACGCATTCAATAAAAATCTATTTACAAGGAAAACAAATCACAATGCATGGTATGCACACTTCCAATAATTTTCCATTACTTACTCATACTCAGGCTAAATGTGCATTACGTAAAAGTAGCAAATCCTATTTAATATGGGTGAATGAAATTAAAGCTAAAGAAAACCAGATGCATCCTAGGTATGCACACTTTCTTTTCCAATACCACCTGGATTACCACATGTACGTCCTGAAGATCATAAGATAGATTTAATTCCTGGATCACAGCCACCATGTAAAGCACCATATAGACATAACCAAATTGAACAAAAAGAAATTCAAAACCAAATAGACGAATTGCTAACCCGAGGATTAATTAGACCTAGTAGTTCTCCATTTGGTGCACCTGTCTTATTAGTGAAGAAGAAAAACAATACCTATTGTGCATTGATTATCGTGCCCTAAATAAAATTACCGTTAAGAATAGATATCCGATTCCTAGGGTAGATGATCTTATGGACAAGCTACAAGGATCTGCCATATTTAGCAAGATAGATCTTAAATATGGATATCATCAAGTAAGATTGGACAAATCTGATATATTCAAAAGTGCATTTAGAACACAATTTGGACACTATGAATTCATGGTTATGCCTTTCACTTTAACTAATGCACCAGCCACATTCAATCGTATGATGAATTGCATATTTTTGAAACATCAGCATTGTGTCATTGTTTTCTTTGATGACATATTAGTTTTCAGTAAAAAAAAATGAGCATTATGAACATTTGTCTTTAGTTTTTAAATTATTAAAAGACAATCAATTATATGCTAATCCAGAAAAGAGTGAATTTTTCCAAATAGAAATTGAATATTTAGGACATATTATTTCATCAAAAGGTATTAAAGTCGACCCTTAAAAAATAGAAGCAATCTTAAATTGGCCGATACCAAAATTGTGCATGAATTACGTTCTTTCCTAGGTCTTGCTAGCTTTACAGAAAATTTGTGAGGAATTTCTCATTACTTGCATTACCTTTGACAAAACTCTTAAAGAAGGGTATCGTGTATAATTGGTCTGACAATCAACAAAAGTCCTTTGATTTGCTGAAACATGCTTTAACTCATGCTCTTGTCTTACAATTACCTGACTTCAATAGACCATTTTTCTTAGTAGTTACTGATGCTAGTGGATCTGGAATAGGAGCAGTCCTTATGCAAGATTCTCATCCCATAGCCTACTCTAGTTGCAAACTCAAACCAACTGCACTTAAGTATTCTACCTATGACAAGGAATTGCTAGCCGTAGTACAAGCCTTATGTCAATGGAAACATTATTTAATGGGATCTAAATTCATGATCAAAACACATCTCCTTAGTCAACCACAAATATCTGACCGACAAATTAAATGGGCTGCTTTTATTCAAAGTTTTCATCCCCTTATACAATATCAACCTGGAAAAGAGAATGTTGTTGCTGATGCTTTGAGTAGAAGACCGGCAATTCACAATATTTCTGTGATATCATTTGATTCCCTTATCCCTATGAAAGATACTTATCACCAAGATCCTACTTTTCAAGCTGATTGGAATAAATTAGTTGCAAATAATTGGATTCCTATTGATTCATTGTCTTACACTAATGGATTTATGTTTTATGAAAAAAGATTATGTGTGACTGTTCCATTTCGATCATTTGTTTTGCATGAAATTCATTGTCCCCCATATCAAGGTCATAGAGAAATTATATCTACTTTGCATACATTGATTGAAGATTTTTATTAGCCACACATGGACACTAATGTATCTAATTTTGTATCTGAATGCCTAATTTGTCAACGAGTTAAAAGATACCATGGTAAACAATATGGTTTACTAATGCCATTATCCATTCCATCACAACCATGGAAACATATTTCAATGGATTTTATCACTTGTTTACCTAATACTAAATCTAATCATGATATGATTTGGACTACTGTAGATAGGTTTAGCAAACAAGCATATTTTATTCCATGCAAGAAAACTTTAACTGCATCTCAAATTGCTCAATTGTTTTTGAAAACTATTTTCACTAGCCATGGTTTACCAAAAGTTATTATTTCTGATCGTAATTCTAGATTCTGCAATAATTTTTAGACTACTTTGTTTGCTAACTTAGGAACAAAGATTGATTTTTCATATGCATTTCATCCTGAAACAAATGGTCAAACAGAAGCTACTAATAGTACCATTTTAGATCTTTTGCGTGCCTACACAATTTCAAAACCGCACACATGGGATACATATGTACATTTACTTCAGTTTAAATATAATAACACACCACATACAGCTACAAAGAAAGCACCATTTGAAATTATTTATGGATATCGATTGCCTACACCTGTTACATCATTGTCAAACAAAATTCAAACTGCTGATGATATTGCTAACATGCATGCTACTATTTTTATGAAGTTAAAGATATGATTGCCAAAGCCCAGCAATCATACACAAAACAAGCAAACAAGAAAAGAAAATATATGAGTTTTAAAGTTGATGATTATGTTTGGTTAAGAATTGAAAAACGAAGATTACAAAGTGTAGATAAACACCCAGTGGTAAAATTAGCACCTAGATTTTATGGACCATTCAAGATTATACACAAAATCAATGACAATGCATTTAAACTAGAATTACCACAACATTGGAAAATCCACAACACCTTCCATATCAGTTTATTACGACCTTTAGAGGACAACTACATGTACACCCTGTCTATGAAAACCCCCCTTTGCTAGACGAAGAAACTGAAATTCTTGAGTCTAAAACTATTATAGATACTGACTTTATGACCACTAGAACTAGCCGTAGATATTCTAGATATTTGGTTAAGTTTAAAAATCATCATTTTGAAGAGGCCCAATGGATGCACACTAGAGACCTAAGTGCTTTTCCCACACTGTTAGCTCCACATTGAGCTAATAGCAATTGAGGACAATTGATATCCCACCCCGAGGGTATGATGCTAGGAGGCATATTCCACGGTGGATTCCGTGAGTTTTTGCAGTGGATTTCGTAAAATTTTATTATCGGGGCTCATACACAAGGTGGATTCTTTGTGAGAAAAGTCGATGGGGATGCCTATCCTTTTCGAACATTTTGTTAATTTAATGTGTAAGTGGGTGATTCCATAGCGGGTGATTTCACAAAATACATATTTAAATTAATAAACTTTTATGAGTTTAGAGTGTGCACTCGTAATAAATTAAGGTTAGGATTGAGTTCTAACCAATTTATTTATTTTGTAGCTAAAGACTACTAGGTATTCACTTTTGTCTGTTTAATTGTATTATTTTTCTAACAATTGTGAATGCTTCAATTGATGTGTAGAGCAAGCAATGGTGGCATTGGATCGCATTGGAGGATAGCGTGTATTCAAATTATTATCAATTTTTTATGGGCGTGCATCTTAGGCATGGCGCCAATATTTTGACGCGCTTATTTATTAAAGCGCTTGATATTTATTTATTACTTTTGTATGCGCATTGATGCACGATTTAAATATTTATATTGGACATTGTATTTGGGTACCGCCTGACTCCTTGGGTGCCCAATAGCTTTAATTCTCTAGTGGCACAAAAGCAAACACAAAAGCTAAAGCGTGTTAATTGTAAATTGGGCTATTTTTTGAGCTTGAAGATTAATAATATATAAAATACATGCTTTGTGAAGCGCTCACACAAGGCATGGGGGGAAATTGTACCCAATTAGTCTCTTGCTTCATGTTGTGCAAGCTTTCTTCCTTGTTTTTGGTGCAAAAGTAGAGTTCTTTTGTTCTTGGGGCCTTCCGATGCTCACTACGCGCGCATACGGCGTCTGATCTGTGCACCATTGTTAGAGATTTCATTGATGATATTTGTGTTCATAGTACAATATTAGAACATTGTGAAAAACTTGAAAAAGTATTTGAAAGATTGGATAGTTACGATTGCCCGTTAAATCCAAAAAAATGCAAAATAGCCCAACCAAAAGTGAAACTTCTTGGTCATGTAGTTTCAGAAAATGGAATAGAACCTGATCCTGAAAAAGTGGAAGCCCTAGTAACCTTAGTATCACTTGCAAATACTAAAGAACTTATGACATTCATTCATAAGATAAGATATCTATCAAGATTCATTCCTTTGGCATCTCAATTACTCTATCCGTTACAGATGGTAGCCAAGAAGGATCCTCTAGAGTGGACTAAAGAGGCTGAAGAAGTGTTTCAACAAGTGAAGGAAATTGTGGGTCATGCATCATCAATTCAAGCACCTGATTGGGAAAATGAATTTTTTGTGAATCCTGCAGTTGGAGAAGATGCTATTGGAGCAATTCTAATGCAACAAGGAAGGAATTCTAGATATATGAGACCTATCTATTTCGCAAGTCGAGTGAAGTTGCAAATAGAAAAAACATATACAGAAATAGAATTGGTAATGTTAAGTGTGATATTTGCTTGTAGAAAGTTTAGGAGGTATTTACTACCAAAATCCTTTACTATTTTAACAAGCTATACACTATTACCACAGTTGGACTCAACTAGGGCTACAATAGCAGACCTTTAACCTATAGAGAAAGCACTTTTTTTACTAAAAGGAAATTTTGGAGAAAAAGAAGAAGTAAAACCAGAAATAGAAAACTCATTTTTGATGTATTTTGATGGATCATATCGTAAGGCACACCAAGCATCTTCAGGAGGAATAGTAGTTTATTAATATTGTAGTGAAAGCAGATCTTCCTCTTTAGAGAGGAAGAGATCTATCGTCCATGTCATGCCTACATGTATGTTATGGCCCTTGATGGCCAGCTCTTGCGTTGAGGTTCCTTGGGCAAGTAGCAAGGTCAAATGCATTGCATCGAACCTCCTAGCCTGCATAACGCGAGCCATAGACTGCACCATCACAACTTGGAATTGGCCCTCCGAGACCATATTATACAATAAGGCACATAAGGTTGGAGGTGGATTCGCGTTGTGCCCCAGCACAAGTTCACCCACATCGTGTTGGGACCTTGGCATGTCCAGATCTGTCTTTGGGTCGCATGTTCGGGCTAAGACTTCACTCCTATCTCGTTCCAACCTTTCTCGCTCCATAACGAGCTGTATCCATCGTGAATGACCTGGAGGGTGAAGCCTCCTTGGAACCAACTTGGTTGGATCATGCAGCCAGCCTACTACGATGATCTCACCAAGAAGATTACACCCCTTTGGTCCAGAGACCGGAATGGGCTTGAACGCGCGTGCGGGCCTTTCGGGCAAGGGGACCTCCTTGAAATTCACCCTCATGGGGAGCACGGACTCTGCATCGACGTGTAACTCTGCCACTTGGGTTCCATTCACAAAGACCCATTCACCATGATCGGTCCAAACAAGAGGCATCCTAGCAGTTGCCTCAACTTTGTTGTGTGAGGGCTCGGTCACCTCTGAATCAGCCATTTGAGCACAAAGGGTTAACTCCTCATCACATTCATAGGAGTGGATGGTCACTTGCGGAGCAAATGTCACCCGACGTCTCCCAAACACGGATTCGGATTGAGGTGTTGGAGTTGACTCGGGAGTCTCATCCTTCACCTCGGGACAGGGCGTATGGTTCACAGGTTTCGCCTGCGCTTTGATCTTCTTTCTCTTCTTGGAGCTTAGCTTGGCTCCTTCTGTCCTGTCGCCTGTTGCTGAGGGTGTGACCGTTTCTTTATTCTCCTGGCACAAGGAGATGGCAAGATTTCCATCATTCGCCTTGGGGTTGGCCTTTGGTTTAGTCTCGTGGCTCCGTGAGTCTTCCGCTGTGCGACTCTAAGGTGTTGCAACATCAGGGTTGGCCATTGGTTTAGTCTCATGGCTCCGTGAGTCTTCAACTGCGCGACTTTGGGGTCTTGCAGCCTCGGTGGGGGTTGCCATTCGTTTATACTCCTGGCCCAGGGAGTTCTTCTTCTTCTTTGTCATCTTTTGATGGGGCTCAG
Source organism: Lygodium microphyllum (assembly GCF_053477565.2). Taxonomy (NCBI): domain Eukaryota; kingdom Viridiplantae; phylum Streptophyta; class Polypodiopsida; order Schizaeales; family Lygodiaceae; genus Lygodium; species Lygodium microphyllum. The sequence goes on along the minus strand of NC_141135.1, from coordinate 138,753,135 downwards.
GGTGGGGGGCCATTAGTTTATCCTCCCGGCATAAGGAGCTTGCTTGGTATTCTTCTTTGGCATGGGGGTTGCCCGTTTGTTTAGCCTCCCAGTGCAAGGAGTCTCCGCGGTTCTTGCTTTGTATGTTGGCCATTCCTTTACTCTCCCGGCTCAAGGAGACCTTCTGATCTTTCGTTGAGGCATAGGCCGTTCGTTTATCCTCCCGGCTCAAGGAGTCTTCTCGCTGGATCGCTTCAGGGTCGGCCATTTGTTTCCCCTCCCGGCTCAAGGAGTCTTGTTTCCCATCCGCGTCCTGAGTAAGAGTTATTTTTCCATGGATCTCATAACCACGTGCCCGGCCTGTGTGTGAAGGTTGGGGCGAGAGGGTGGCATAGCCAGATGAGTGGTCATGAGAGCTCGAACTCAACTCCATGCCATGTTGGGAGTCACACTCATGAGAGCTCGAACTCGGCTCTGTGTGGACCGGGGTCTCTTCCATCTTCTTCTGGGCCTCAGCCCAACTCAGCATGATCTTGCCCCTTATGGCCTTTCGAGAAAAACTTGGGGCACTTGGCCCATAATCATCCTCACTTGACTCCACAAGTCTCCAGTCCAGTCGTTGTAGTCGTCACTCGAGCTCGAACTCGGCTGAGTGCGATGAGGGGAAGTCGTGGTCGACATGGTCACCTGCTCTTGAGTAGTAGGAGGGGGTGGGTTGGCCTTTTGGAGTGCCAAACTCGGCATTGCACCGGCCGCGATCTCCACACCATAATCCCTTGCGTTCCCCCGTTTGAGGTTGCTTTCGAACTCCAAGGTATCCCAGTCTCCCACTTCAATGAGGTGGTCGCACCATTCCTCTATTCTAGCATTCAGGTTTCTCAAGTCAGCACGGTTCCATGCAAGGTCGCTAGTAACCTCATCGATGCGCCGGTCCAAGTCCGACAGCACCAAGCCAAGGGGCTTTTCACCACCTTTGAGTAGATCCACCTTGATCTTCCATTCTGCCCTTCTTTTAGATTCCAATGTGGAGTGATCTAGTAGGAGCTGCCTCTTCTCGGCATACATCCGTTCGATCTCATCCTTTAGCATAGATGCTTTAGGCTTCACCTTGGGGGCCATTTCACGGTCCAGGTTTCGCCTCCCGGAGGGCATTAGAAGCACCTACCGCGGAGTTTGCTCTGATACCAAGTGTCACGAACCACCCCGGGTCTGCCTTGGGGTGGGGAGAGACCCAACCCCGAAGAGCCCTCGTCAAGGGGAATCACCCACCTATCGGCGTGCCCACAAGCATGCGGAAGCGTATCTCAACATGTCACAAGGAAACAACAAGTGGTGCGGGGCTAAAAATGAAGGGCCCGAGTATATTGCGAAGGCGGCACGAAGGCTCGCGAAGGTAACACGGCACGAAACACGCAAGGCACAAGGTTCGCGGGCATGGGATGGCGCAATATCAACCTGCTCACCAACACGACGTGACACCGCGGGTGGGGTAAGGACTCATGGAGCTCACATCCCCCATAGGTGTTTTCGGCTCCAACGGCAAGGCATACCTACAAAGCCCGAAATTTCTTGAGAGGGGGGGGGGGGGCAAATTTTGGAGGGGGGGAGGGCGCGTCGCGACATGGCGTGTTGAGGGGGGAAGGGGGGGCCGAATTTTGGAGGGGGGGAGAAGGGGAGGTGAATTTGGGGGGGGGGGCGATTTTTGAAGGGGGGGGCCGAATTTTGGAGGGGGGGGAGAAGGGAGGAATTTTGGTGGGGGGGGGGGGGGGGGGTGGTGTCTGTTGAGGGGGGAAGGGCGGGGCCAAATTTTGGAGGGGGGGATGTCATGTTATGTTGGGGAGGGGGGCGCGTCGCGTCATGTCATGGGGGCACATCGCGTCGTGTCATGTCATGGGGGAGGGGGCACGTCGCGTCGTGTCATGTCATGGGGCGTGGGGAGGGGGATGTCATGGGGGGGGGGGGGGGGCGCGTCGCGACATGGTGTGGTGTGTGTTGAGGGGGGAAGAGGGGGGGATGTGATGGGGGGGGCGCGTCGCGTCGTGTCGTGTCATGGGGGGGGGGGGGGAGGGGGGAATTTTTGAGGGGGGGCATCGCGTCAAGGTAACTGGGTGTTGAGGGGAGGGGGGCACATCACGTCGTGTCATGTCATTTGTGGGGGGGGGGGGGGGGGGGGCGCATCGCAACATGGCGTGGTGTGTGTTGAGGGGGGAAGGGGGGGTCGAATTTTGGAGGGGGGGATGTCATGTTATATTGGGGAGGGGGGCGCATCGCGTCATGTCATGGGGGCACGTCGTGTCGTGTCATGTCATGGGGAAAGGGGCACGTCGCGTCGTGTCATGTCATGGGGCGTGGGTAGGGGGATGTCATGGGGGGGGGGAGGGGTGGGGTGGTGTGTGTTGGGGGGGGGGGGGGGGGGGTGCGCATCGCGACATGGCGTGGTGTGTGTTGAGGGGGGAAGGGGGGGGCCGAATTTGGAGGGAGGGATGTCATGTTATAATGGGGAGGGGGCACGTCGCGTCATGTCATGGGGGCACGTTGCGTCGTGTCATGTCATGGGGAAAGGGGCACGTCACGTCGTGTCATGTCATGGGGCGTGGGTAGGGGGATGTCGGGGGGGGGGGGGGGGGGGGGTTTGAGGGGGGGCATCGCGTCAAGGTAGCTGGGTGTTGAGGGGAGGGGGGCACGTCACGTCGTGTCATGTCATGGGGTGGGGGGGCGCATCGTGACATGGCGTGGTGTGTTGAGGGGGGAAGGGGGGGGCCGAATTTTGGAGGGGGGATGTCATGTTATGTTGGGGAGGGGGGCGCGTCGCATCGTGTCGTGTCATGGGGGGTGGGGGGGGCGTCGCGTCGTGTCGTGTCATGGGGGGGGTGGGGTGGGGTGGGGGGGGCGCGTCGCAACATGGTGTGGTGTGTGTTGAGGGGGGAAGGGGGAGGGGCCGAAGTTTGGAGGGGGGGGATGTCATGTTATGTTGGGGAGGGGGAGGGGGAGGGGGAAGGGGGCGCGTCGCGTCGTGTTGTGTTGTGTCATGTGGGGGGGGGGGAGGGGGGGCGTCGCGACGTGTTATGTCATGGGGTGGGGTGGGGGGCCGAATTTCGGAGGTGGGGGGGAGGACGCGTCGCGACATGTTGAGGGGGGGGGGGGGATTTTGGAGGTGGGGGGGAGGCCGCGTCGCGACATGATGTGGTGTGTGTTGGGGGGGGGGGGGGGGGCGAATTTCAAAGGTGGGGGGGAGGGGGGGCACGTCGCATCGTGTCGCATCATGGTGGGTGGGTGTGTGTGTTGAGGGGGGGCGCGTCGCATCGTGTCGTGTCATGGGGGGAGTGGAGTGGGGTGACAAGTTTTCTCTAATTGGAACGCAGCCATGGCTTCCTTTTTTGCCTCCAATTTAAGCACTACTATCTTTTTATCTTCCTTTGCCTTTCCTAGCTGCGAGAGAAGCTCCTCGACGTATTCGTCATAGACTGTAGGTGGCAGCTCTATCTTGGGAATGGAGGTTGTGGAGGTTTCCACCTTCTGCCTCTTGGGATTTTGCCTAGACTCAGCGTTTGCTGCTGCTGCCGGACTTTTAGTTCTTGTCATGGGGGTACCTTCTCTTGTTCCTTGGTCCATTTCCTTATTAATAAAGTACTGTACCCAGGCCATGAGGTTGCCAACATCCACTTTGACCGTGGAGCTTGGTGTAGATATGATTGTGGTGGTGGCGAGCACTTGAGGAGTAGGATTGGGATCAATTGGGGCCTTGCCCTTGAATTCTTTCACTATGGGTGGCGTGATCTCTGGTGCTTGTATGCTTGAGCCTAGGCCTTCATCTCTAAATAGGCTCATGGCACCCAGCTCGTCCTGCCTACATTGCTGCTCTATAGGTAGATGTGTTGCCAGATCCATGTCTTCGTCTTCCTTCCTCTTCAACTCTTCCTCTTCTTCAGCTACCTTCCTTTTTCTCTCCTCCTCAATTTTTCTTGATTCTTCTTTCAGCCTCTTTGACTCCTCCTTTTCTTTCTTTTTCCTCTCTTCCTCTTCCTTTTTAGACTCTCTTTAAGCTTTTTGTAAGTCTGCCTTTTCTTTTGTCATGCTTTCCTCCTCGACATTCTCTTGTGAATCCTTCTTCTTTGGCTTTTTGGGTTTTCGTTGGCTGCTTTGCATTTCTTGTTCTCCTTCCTCATCATCTTCACTCACCATCCTTTCAGTGGAGTGTGACTACTATTTGTGGTGAGGGGGTGACTTCTTTGGTGTTTCTCTGACTCCTCCTTCACCCTATCCTTCCCCCAATGCTTCCCTTATTATAGATGTCAAAACCCCACCGAATCCGATGGTAGAGGCCTTTGAGGATGATGCTTTTCTTTTTGCCTTGGTAGCACAAGACTCTCCTCCTACGAGTCTTCCTCCTGTTGCCAATGCTTTTGTTGAAGACTCAATGGTCTTCCGCACAAAGCCATTTAGGTTCACTTCATCAAGGGATCTTGCTACAATGCTCTCCAGCATAGGCACATTGATTCGACTCATTATTGAGTTGTACATATGGCTAGAGAACAATGCATGCATCATTTTGGCTTGGAGCTGGATTTTGGGGTCGGGGATGTCTGCCAAGTTGATGCCATTATTTGTGTGAACCAACATCTTGTCCATTTCTAACATGGCATATACATCTCTCTTTGGTTGTCTTTCCACCTTATTGGCTAGGCCTAATGCTTTCTCCACCAAATCTGGGGTCAACTCAATCTGGATTTAGCAAGTTTCTTTTCTTTTCCGCACTGTCATGATGCTACGGTTCCTACCAAAGGTCCGGAGGAACTCCACCCACTGCAACTATAGTCCACTCCTTGACAACTACCTCCATGTACTTTTGCAAATTGCATTGCTTGACAATCTGCAACTGCTTGTTCCTCCATGGCAACATTTTCCAAGTTCAAGACATGCTTGAACTTGAACTGGTTAAATGCCCTTGTTTCCACAGGGAGGCTATATTTTGCCTACTCTTCTTCTGAAAATAGCAACTTGTTGGCTTTCTCTTGACCTACCATGCTGGGTGCCTATCATGAAGCCATGTTCACCATTAGTGCTTTTCAAAACAATTATTTGTAGAGGAGAAAGATCACATGCCTGCAGAATTGAAATCCTTAATTATAGAATTAAACTTCTTCCTCAAGCAGTCCATACATTCCAAGATTTATGACCCTTCTTCTTAACTATGAATTGGTTTTGCTTTGTTTTCCTTTGCTTTTGAGTTTTATTCTTATTTCCACCTTACCCCCTCCCCCTGTGGAAACAAAAAGAATCCTTCCTAGGATTTATAGGTTAAGGGGTCAAGGGCGTTCTATGCATGGTTACGGTATTTACTTTTTGCATGAGCCAAGGATAAAAATTGGGGTTGTATTCCATTTGAGCATAGTGGTTCATGTCATAGGGTCTAATGCCTACTCGTGTGATGTAAGTGAGGACATCGAACAAGAAATCACCGGAGTTGACTCTACTAGCAATATGGAGCTCCTCTTTTGTGAGGATTCGATCTAAATAGGGGTGCCATTTGATGTGGTCCTCAAGGGATCGATTACAAATGGTGGACAACACCCTATAGGAAGTTGGAGCTACATATGTAGGGTCATACTCTGAGGTTTTGATCGTGCATCTCTGTTCAGCATTTGTAAGGCAAAGAGCATACCATTTGCGTAGGAAAAAGGAGTTGTTGTCAGCGAGCTACTTCAACTTCGCAATTTCTTGGTTTGTGGCAAGGACTTTTCTCTTGTCATAAGATGTGAAAAGGCATTGTTTGCATGCTTGTTCAATGGAGAGCTCGATGGCCATGAGTTCCTTGACTGCCTAGGAAGCTTTGACAAATACGAATTCAGATTCCTCCCATGAGCAAGGTAGTGTTTGCACTTCTGTTGCTAAAGGCTCGTCCAAAAGACCTAAGTCTAGCCGATCATAGCTTTTAGCGAGCATGGTAAACGTGACATCCAAGCGTCTGAGGCAAGCAACCAAGTCGTTGCCTATATTCTTAGGTAAGTATGCAACCAATGTTAGAATGGATCTTCACTGGTGGTAAGAGGGTCTAAGGCCGACAACAGGTGGCTGAGGTTTGTGGGTTGGGGCTTGACAATAGCAGTTGATGAGTGCAACTCTCGTTGCGGTTCTAGTTGGGGATGTGGCCTTGGTGCACTAGGCGTGGCCAGTGCGGTGGATGGCACCCTACTAGATGTTTGGGCAATGGTTGGGATACTAGTAGCAGGGCAAGGTTGAAGCGGTTTAGGAGTAGCGGGTTGTGGTTTGGGTCGATAGACTTGTTGAGTCTCAATGGGTTTAGGTTTTGGAAGGGTAATGGACCCTATAGCCAAAGGCTTTGTGGCATTGATGCTTGATTCATCTTGATGCTTTGTGTGGTCAAGCTTGAGGGTGACGTTTGAGTAGTGTGCTTGGCCATCTTGGCTTTAGGCACCCAAATCTAGGTATTACCCTTGTAATAGCCTTGCGATTGCGATATGGTCTTGGGGACCCATCGCAGCTTGTGACCATTCATCGATGCCAGTAGTCTCTTCTAGGTCTCCTAGGTTTCAAGTGAAGGTTTGTAGCTTCGCAAGCTCATGGTTGGGTGCTCCTATGCAACATTCTTGGATGTTTTGGCACCCATTTGAATTAGTGTTCAAGGGTTTTAGCTTTGTGATTGGCTTTTTGCTAGCACTAAGGTTTGGTGGGTGGTGACGAATCATGACTCCCCTCCTTAGGCTTGATGGCGGGTTTCTCTACCGGCGGTGGCTTTGTAGATTGTGATGGAGTTGCATAGCCCTTGCTGAAGGTTGTGATGATTCACATGTTGTCAATGGCTAGGTGAATGCACAGTGACTGATAGTCAAAATTACAATGGGCCTGCTTCTTAAAGTTTTGTCCTAACAGCGATTCCATGCCTACATCTTTTGTGTTTGGCAATACATAAAAGATCATGTGTAAGCTTTCAGACTCAATAGAGACTGCAACTTTGCACTTTCCCAGAAGTGCATATGATCAGCCCCCAAATGGGCTGAGTTTGGTGTTAGTGGGCTGTAACTACGGTTTGCCAATTTGAGTCCAATGATCGTAAGTCAGGATATTAAAGGCAGTGCCCTCATCAATCAATGTATCAATGGCATGTGTTTGCTAGGCTATTGTAATAGGCATGCATAGGTAAGCTGGAGCTACAATTTCCGCATCCTCATCTTCAACCTCCGTAATGGTGGCTACTCGTACATTGATAGGGGCTTCTAGCATCAAGGGTTTGTGTAGTGGATGTGTGGGAGGGTAGTACTTCTTTATGCAGCTTCCATTAAAGAAACCTATGGCTTCACCTTCCAGGGTTTTGAATTCTACATTACCGGCTCGGCTTATGGTTCGAACTCTGAAAGGTCCTAACCCCCTAAACTTCATTTTTTGCTTATGTCCCTTGATTGAGTACAGTAGTACTAAGTCATCATGTTTGAAATCTCACTACTTGACATGCCTGTCAAACCAGCTCTTGCAGCATGCCTTTTTGCAGATCAGCGCATGGGTGGCTAGAAGTCGATTTTTTGAAGCATTCTAGCTCTTGACTAGATGCTTCGTCCATGCTTCCTTTCCCTCCCATCTCTCTTGACTAGTGATTCTCAAGCTAGGAACAAAGAATTCAAAGCATCATGTGGAAGGCATCTATACATCCAAGATCCAAGTAGCATATATCCAAGAGCATCTGACCCAAGTAACTTGCAAAGCTCTTACTCTAGCATCAAATGACCATACGTAACAGTGAATGACATGCAATGTCAAATGTTAAAGCTCCAATATTAACTCAAGAGCATGTAAAGAGCATAACTAAGCAAGTAATATCAATGGTATACCCTAGTGTAGCATCCAAAGTGCTCGGGAAGCATCTAATCACAATAGGCATACAAGATCCCTGATAAAAGAGTATGTGTAGCCTTGTGTATTCTAGCAAGTAAAGCGACTACTACTAGCTAATCTGTCTATTATCATTGTAGGCAATGGGATTTGGAGGGAAAATAATATTGTCCTTGTTAGTATACTACTTTGTAAGTTTTGCAAGAGAGTGCCTTGTTTTGGCATAGTTGAGCCCAAACTTGATAAATAAACTTTCTACACACAAGAGTTATCACTATTGGCCTCCATTGCAATTGTATAACTGGAGTTATAGAAAAGCTAGTAGTCGATGCCTCAATTGAAGATTGACCTTCCAATTGACCTAAACTAATTGCTTCTTTGCAATCAGGTCCCGATTTCAACTCATAAGAAGGACTAGCTACTTGCTTCACAGAAGAAACTAATCCCTATGACAATTCTTCCCATTCTTACAAATTAGGCACATTGGATTGCATAATTCTGTATCATCTATTGGTGTATATGAAAGCAGTTATGGCAACCAACAGGAAGCATTCAAGGCTAAGTCAAAGAGAGTAGGCGAGGGGCATTAGCCTATGTACTGAGGTATGACTTTCCACAATGATTGTTCTACAATATGTAGACCTCCTATAGCTTCATCTACATGTGTTGACAGCCTCCATCTCAATTCATGAGTGTGCCATAGTAAAATTATTTCTCTAATTAGATCCTCAATCTTAGAACATTTGCATCGCTCACCCTCTTTGGAACAGTCCACTATGTCCGCAACTCTTTATCACAAAATGATGACTCTGATGGTAAAGAAAATTGACTACACCAATGTTGGATTTTCCATAATTGATATTTTCCATGTAAATGTATTAGTAATGACACCAAGGAAGAACTATTGTCAACATCTCAAACCACTAGTATGGGTTTCAAGATCATTTCTTAAAGAGCTAGTTGGCATAGGAACTCGCTGCATAGGCACCTTTCTCCCACCCAAAATGCCATTATCATTGGGAAATTTATTGCTCTATCATCTGTTATAGTCAATATAGTATGATTCTGTGGTGCCATAGCTTGGCCTTGACCCACCAAGCTTGGACATCCTGCTAGACTTCTACCAACAACTTTGGATGTTTGCGATGTTTGAAATTCTATAATTAGTTTTTCTAATTGGCTTAAGCAATAACAAATGCTACCATGTGCTCCATCAAAGCTCAATCCTCATCAATGTTCTTACTACATAGATTCATACTTCAATGGAAAATATAACTAGCACTTCTAACCCAAAGCAACAAGATCTTCCATCATTGATAAAAATTGTGACCACCAACAAGTTCTTTGTTCTTAAATCCACTATCTCAGAGGAGAGATTACAAGTTTGTATTCCAAGACATGATAAAGACAATGCAAGTTTCTAGTTTGCTCTTAAAACTCCTAGTAATCAAACTCGAGCATGAAACTTGTGTATTGTGTTTGGAGAAGCAAAAATTGATGACATCATCACTCAATTATAGACACATGCTACTTAATAGTTTAAAGTCCATGATCTTTCACATGGAATCATGAAACCATTTGTGGCTAGCCATGTGTATCCTTTAGGACCTCAAATTGCAACTATAATCTATCTTCAAGGAATATATAGATTGCATTACTATTAGTGGTGACAGAAATAGAGAGACCTATCCACCGTAATAACTTGAGTAGACTTGCAAGTGCTACCATTGCACGCTTTACAAGTGTTGTCCCTACTACTGTGAAGTACTTGATGCCATGAAGACTATTACTATAGAACCATGGCTTACACTAATTTCTTCGACAGTTGTAGAAGAGTATCCCTCAAGAATCATCAAGAATGATGATAGTAGCTAGTAGGGGAGCATAGGTAGTCATAAAATCAAAAAATCATAGCAACACAAGTTATTTACTACTGAACTAGGCCTTCAAGGTAGCAAAAGTTGCATTGAAGTGCCACTATCCTTCACACCTTCAATGGTCACCACAATGGTTATCTTTGTGCTCAATTAGGTAAGCCAAAGCTTAAATGATCAACAAGTCTCCATACTTTGCTAAATACTCTCGAGTTAAGGCTATTAAAATAGCACAAAATATATTGAGTATGCTATCATGTAGGCTACACAAAACACAATCAAAATGGAGCTTCCCTTCAAGATTAAGCTACCAAGAATCCTACAATGTAGTGCATTGTTGCTTAGAAGCTTGATAAGCATCAAACTTCATGAAAAGGGTGCTCAAATGATAGAGTACGAGACAAGAAAGTTTTTCCCCAAGTTTGCATATAGTTTGAAGCAAGAAGCAAGGAGATATAAAGAGATAGAAATTGTGATAGCCATGGAAGCCTCAAGCTTGAAGAAAGAAGAAGAAAAGACCCTATTTCCAAAAAGTGGAGATCACTTTAGTTCCCACTAGCCTCCTGTTGCCTTGCTTTTGTCAGCAAACATGGCTTCAAATTTGATGATGACCTACCAAAATAGCAAGAAGATTGTCATTCTTTTGCCAAAACCTCCATAATGTCTTCAATTGTAGCCATGGTTAGCTGTAGAAGTCTATCCAAACTTGACATAACAACCAAGATTTATAACCACATTTATCTATTCTAATTGTAGACACCATATCCAAAGCTTAAAAACAACCTATTGATCGAATCTAAACTAAAGCTTTGACATCAATGAAATGGAAAAGCCTAGACTAGCCTACATCTAGCCAAATAATTGAAAATGATTTAATCTAGTTGCAAGAAAAATGGCTAGAAGCCATAGCCTAAACTATGCTAACCTAAGAAAATGGACAAGAATAAGAAATTGGAACCAACTTTCCAAGTATTATTTATCAAATGACAAACCCTTACAGTAGTACTTTCTCAGCTATTTAGAGTCCTTTCCGCAAGTCTAGATAGTGCAGTATTTACAAGGCTTACTGTAAGCTATTTTACAAGTCTTGCTTTTTCCTAAATTACATTCACCTTACCCAAAAACCATCATATTGCATGGTTTTCTGTTGAGTGTTGAAATGACTTGTTTTTTGGATGATTTTTGTTGTTTTTGAGAGCTGAATGGTTGATTTTAAGGGATGATTGATTGATTTGGAAGTGGATTGAGAGGGTTTTAGATGATAATGATTGTGTTTTGGAAGTTCATGATGTTTGTTGATGGTTTTGTGATGTTCTGATAGGTTCTTATTGGTTCTGTATACCTTCTGTTTTGTTCTGTTTTGGTCTGTTTTGTTCTGATTGTCTTCTGTAAAGAGGGATGGAGTATAGATTGATGAAGAATGAGATATTGTGAAAGCTTATTGAATGGTTTGTGAGAGTTTTGAATGGTTTGAGTATAAGTTATGTGGTTTTGATGACCTTCTGTAACCTTCTGTAGGTCTTCTGTAGAGCTTCTGTACTGTAACTGTTCTGGTTCTGTACTGTCTCTGTTCTGGTACTGTTCTGTAAGTGTTCTGTGGAATGTATGTGTGATTTTGAGGAAAGTTTTCTAGCCTTGGAAAGAGGTGAATACAAGTGCAAAAGAGCTTAAAGAAGTGGAAGAAGTAGCTGCTGAAGACTCAAGAGAAGACTAGAGTGAAGTGACAGTAGTGAGCTATGAAGAGACACTGTAGTGGCTCTGGTGACCTTTCATATCAGACATACCTCTTGGGAGGGGTATCCACGACCTAAGAAGGATTATTGAGAGTAATTTTGAGAGATTGTAGTGAGGATATAATGTATTATTGATGGAGTGAGAGAGAGAGAGTCAGAGATAGCCAATTCTACTCAAACAGAGTGATTGTATATGAGAGATTGAGAGAGAAGACTATGAAGATATTGAAGATGAATACTATGTGATGTATTTCCATTCAAAGATGGTGTACTTCTTTGTTTTCTTTGTGATATTGATGGATTTTGTGAAGATATTGAAGAATATGGTTGATTCTATTAAAAACCGTGGGAGATTTACATGATGCTGCATGAAGATTTGTTGTGCCTGGTGTTCTTTTCTTCATTGTGATCATATGAAACATGATAAACAAGCTTGTTGATGTTACAAGATAGATTTTCTTGCAAGAGAATTCCCTTTTCCTTGGTGTTCCTCTCGGGGCTCCATGTTTTTGGTGCGCAGCCGGGGAAACTTGCCATCAACAAGCACCAAAAGAGGCTGAAAATGAAGGAATTGGCATTGCCAAGAAGAGAAGAATTTAATGGATGTTTGTAAAGTTCCTTCTTCGACTGAAGAGTTGGAATTCCTCATAATCAAAGCAACTTTCCATAAGAAGTTCATCCCACAATGGCGGAAACACATCACCATCATGATGCATGCTCTATGTGGTGGACAGTTTCCTCTTCCTATTGAAGCAGCAGAAACTTGCATCTTGGTGGCAAACTGTTTGGGAACAAACTGAAGAGCAGAAACAGAGAGAATGACCATCCATGGAAGATTTGGCATTCATTGAGAAGTTTCCAGACAACATCAAGTGGGAGATTGTGAAGAAACTTCAGGAGTCTTGGTCTGTAGAGGTTCACAGGGACAAGAAGGAAAAGAGTTGGAATTTGTTCGTGGACGCTCAACAGCAAGATACATGGGATGCTTGGTGTACTGATAATCTTCTGTTTGTTCAATTAGCAACCCACTGGAAGTTGGTAGACAGAGTGTTCTTCACAACATACACTATTGAAACCATCAGAAGCTGGCATTACTATGATGATGGCACCACCACAATGCTCAGACGTATGCATTTTGACACCTTCAAAACCGAATACCTTCCTCTATGCAGTGGCATGAAAGCAAAATTTAGGGACGTTGAGAGGAAAGAAGTAGAAGAAATGTTGGCAAGAGAGTCCTCCAGAGACTGAAGCCTTCTGTTAACCCTCTGTGGAGCACTAACAACATAGTGGAGTCAACCCCCTGATGAATGACGCAATAAAAAGGCAAGCGTTGGAACGAGTCCAGAGGTACGTGAGAAGAGAGAAAGCAAGAATCAGAGCCGAGAGCGAGCTCGCAGCAGAAGCCGCCTTTGATGCCCTTGCGGAACTCTTTACAGAAGTCCCAATGGCACATCAAGCCCTTCCTCCTCCTGCTGGAGGTCCACTTCCAAGCCAGATCCGTCCTGGAAATATTGATGACAGACCAGCGAATGTAGTCCCATTGCCAGTTTTTAAGGGAGAGTACAATGAAGACCCCGATCTTCATGTAGCAGAGTTTATGGTAGCATGTGTGGCTAACAATGCCAGAACCCCTGAGCATTGGTTAGCAATATTCCCCGCCACTTTCAAGGGCGCGGCGTTTCAGTGGTATGAGAGACAAGCAGCAGGAACTTTTGGCACATGGGACGACCTGAAGTTGGCCTTCCTCACTAAATTCAGGCGTGAAGGTTTTGAAGAGCGGATGAGAGAGGAATTTATGAACCTAAGTCAATCCTCTGGAGAAATAGTAGAAGCCTATGTCTCACGAATGGAATCCATCCTGAAGAGATGGACTAACCATAATCTAGATGATGGCATTCAGAAGGGAGTGTTTCTCAGAGGATTACAACCAGAAGTCCGTAAGTTTGTGGAGCTACAAAGACCAGCCACCCTGCAAGCTGCAACAGAAGGTGCCAGACTGTACGATGAAGTGGAAGCTAGATTAGCAATGAATACAGGAAGAGGAGTCCTACCTCCTCTGGTGCCAGGAATGATGTACCCACCAAATGCAGTCCCAGGGACTGTTCCCTATCCCTACCAACAGATGCCCCCGGTATCACAGTACAGTGCACCAAATCCTCAGTGGCCACAATCCATACCTCAAATGGTGGTTCCACCACAACAACAATGGTCCCAACCAATCTTCTCAATGCAAAATCAGCAGCAACAGTGGAACCCTACCAACTGGAGTCAACAGCCAACAGTTCAAACAGGAGCTCTGAATCAGAACCAGAACAGAGACCCCTCTGTACCAACCCAACCCGTTTATGCAGTGATTACAGAGACTCCTCAAAACCCTCCTGCCAGTACGTCTGGAGGAGAAAGCTTGAAGGATTATTTATCCAACTCAGTTGCAAACATCAAAAAGGAGTTGATGGATGTGATTACAGAGCAACTACAGACGCTGAAAGTGAACACAGCGAGCATATCCAACGTTGCAGGAGCAGGAAGAGATGTGATGCGGTCAAATACTTGGTGTGGTAAGTGTCATCAAGCAGGTCATTTAGCCACTGAATGTACACGGAAACCAACCATCCCTGGAGCCTTCTGTTCCTACTGTTTGCGGAAGAATCATACAGAGGACATTTGCTCACTGAAGGAGATGCATGATAGGAGAAGAAAGGAAGAAGACGCAAGATTTAACTTGCTGGAATCCAAAATGACAACACAAGATATTGGACCCAAACCTAGAGAGTTTGGTCCTAATTTCGGACCCAGAAGATTTCCTTCTCAAAGTTACAGAGGCAGACAGTCTGGCGGTGGTCAGAGATCAGAAGTGGAGTGTTACAGATGTGGAGAAAAGGGCCACATCTCACCAAATTGTCCAAATCCTCGAAGGTCAGTGGATTACAAGCCCTTATGCAGTCGATGCAAAGGAGAAGGCCACACTGCAAAAGACTGTCCAAGCCCAGCCCCAGTGAAAAATAGTGCTACTGATAGTCCGTCCAAGGCCCAAGAGCCTACCTCCAATTTGGTGGAATTGGAAGTTGCTACCATCACGCGTGCAAAGCAGAAGGAACCATCTATCCAGAAAGAAAATAACCCTCCAGCCAGAACAGTGAAGTTCAGTCTTCCACCAGAAGAACAGAACAGAACAGAGCCTAACAGTGCCGTACAGAGCCCTACAGAGCCACAGAGAGTTACAGAGACAGTTACAGAGACAGGACCAGAGGTCCAGGATACAGAAGAGGAGGAAGTGCCACAAGTGGCAGAAGAAGTTCCTGTAATTCCTCTGATGGAAGAAAGAGGGAAAATGAAAATGGGTGTTGCCCCATTCCCTAATCGGTTAGAGAAGCCAGTGGATCCTATTAAGGAATACGATCTGGTCAGAGATCTAGATACCTTTAAACCAAACCTCACATTCCGACAACTATTGATGTTGTCTCCCAGTTGCCGGAAAAGGTTCAAAAGTATACTGACGAAAAGACGGGGTTTAAGGATTGCTCCCTTAACAGTGACAAAGTCCAACAAGGCTATAGAGCCTGTAAAAGAAGTGGATGTGGCTAATGCTTTTTTAGATCCGGGTACCCCAGAGACTGGCGTATGGATAGAAGGCTGCTTCATTGCAAATGCACTGATTGATGGTGGTTCATCAGTGAACATTATGACGGATGTGACGATGAAGGATCTAGGCTTACAAGGTGTGCAACCAACCCAATGGCTCATCAGACTGGCGGATCAGAGTAGAATCAAGCCTTTGGGCATTCTCCCATATGTGAAGACTACAGTGGCTGGAAAAGATTATTGGCTGACCTATTTGGTGGTGAAGCCAAACTCTTATGGTACATCCTATCCTCTGTTACTGGGCAGACCATGGCTTTTTGAAGCCCGAGCAAGGACGGATTGGTTCAAAGGAACCTTGACCTTGGGTAGAGGACCCAACAAAGTGGTGCTGAAACTGTATGGTTCTCAAAAAGGACATGGATCCACCTCCTTGGAATTATCTTCTGATTCCCCTAACGAGGCTACAGATGGAACATCAGCAGACGAAGATGCTGTCAAACAGATCCTTCCTAAGAAAACAGTGGCACATTCCTTAACAGTGGATACAGTAAGCCGACTTCCAAAGGATGCAAAGCCATTATCAATGGGTGAATACTTCCTGCCTGAACCGGGAATGACTTCTGAAGTCACTTCTGATAGTGAGATAGAGGCATGGATGTACTGCTCTCCCTGTTACATGGCCACAGCAGAGCCAGAGACAGAGGCAGGAGAGGAACCAGAGAATCTGTTCTTCTGTTACAGAGCTCCTACAGAAGCAGAAACAGAAGCAGAAACAGAAGCAGAAACAGAAGCAGAAGCAGAGACAGAAGCAGAGACAGAAGTAGAAACAGAAGCAGAAGCAGAAGCAGAGACAGAGATAGAAGATGATGAATATGATATGGACGAAGAAGATTATGAAAGTAAAATGGAAGAGTCTATCCCACCTGAAGAGGATACATTTGAGGAAGAAGTTCCAGAAGCATCAGAAGCCGATGAGCTCATGCTATGGGACAGAATGGCAATGGTACCATTTGGTTTGGTAAATGTATCTTCTCATATGCAAAACCATTCAAAGAAATGGATAAAGAAGAACAAGCCGTCTTTCAGTAGTGGCTCCTGCCGTCCTAACCCATCCTTGCCAAAGAAAGATGATGATGATGCACCGTGCCAACAAGCACCAGTCCAACTAACCCAACGAGCATCAGAGGGTCCCTGTTATGTGACGTTCCTGGATGTATCTTCAGAAGATGAGTCTTCAAGCCAAGAGGTAATTAATTTGGAAACCAAACCCGAAACAGCTCTAATTCCATTTCAACATCTTAAGGAGCAACCTAAGTCTCCACCAAAAGAAGAAGTTGGTTCTAGTGGGACATCAGACGAGGACACCACTCCCTTGAAGGAGTCGGATCTGTATCCAGAAGCAGTCCGTGGAACCTTCATCCGTGAAGTAGAGGGTGAAAGGCAGTTAACCTTTGTGGATTCAGAAGGCACTGAACGCCACTTGAAGGTGGGTAGCAGTCTCCCAGAAGAGGAGTTCTTAACCTTGTACAACTTGTTGAAAGAAAATTTGGACGTGTTTGCGTGGTCTTACAAAGACCTAAAGGGGATTGATCCCACAATATGTCAACATCATATTGACTTGGAGCCTGATGCCAAGCCAGTACAGCAACGACAGAGGCGAATGAACCCGAATTATTCCACATTGGTGAAAGCGGAGCTGCTGAAGCTTCTAGAAGCCGAGTTCATTTATCCAGTGGCAAATAGTGAATGGGTTTCACCCATCGTGGTTGTACCCAAGAAGAATGGCAAATTGCGAATATGTGTGGATTTCCGAAAACTTAATTCCAAGACAAAGAAGGATCATTTTCCTATCCCTTTCACAGACCAACTGTTGGACACAGTGGCAGGACATGAGCTTTATTCTCTTCTGGATGGATTCAGCGGATACAATCAAGTGCAGATTGCAGAAGAAGACCAATCCAAAACAACCTTCACCACAGAATGGGGGACCTACGCTTACCGAGTGATGCCATTTGGGCTCTGCAATGCCCCTGCTACTTTCCAACGAGTCATGATGGCTGCATTTCAAAATCATCTGCACGACTTCATTGAGGTATATTTGGATGACTTCTGTGTCTATAGTTTGATCAGTGAACACTGGGGACATCTGGAACAATGCTTTGACCGATGCCGGGAGTATGGGATTTCCCTCAACCCCGACAAATGCATCTTTGGGGTCTCTTCTGGAGTCTTGTTGGGCCACATTGTCTCAGCACAAGGGATATCAACAGACCCTGCAAAGATCGAAAAGATCTCAGCTCTGCAAGCACCCACCAACCTCAAACAGTTGAGAGGATTCCTAGGCCATGTGGGTTACTACAGAAGGTTCATAGCCCATTTTGCGACAAAGGCAACTTCCTTGCACAAGCTCCTGAGGAAAGATGCAGAGTTTACTTGGACAGAAGAATGTGACAAAGCCTTTCACACTCTGAAGCAGTGTCTGATAGAGGCACCCATTCTGCAACCTCCTGATTGGACGAAAGAGTTCCATGTACACACTGATGCATCAATTGAAGGCTTAGGTGCTGTCCTCTGCCAAAAGGGCTCCTCAAAGCTGGATCAACCGATCTATTATGCAAGCCGAAAAGTCACTGATAGGGAACGGAACTATACAGTGACCGAGCTGGAGTGCTTGGCAATGGTGTTTGCCCTGGAGAAGTTTCGCCATTACCTCCTATCTACCCACTTTAAATTTTATGTGGATCATGAGGCCCTGTCCTTCTTGATGAACAAAGCAGATGTGAAAGGACGAATGATGAGATGGCTCCTTTTATTCCAGGAGTTCGATTTTGAGGTGATTACTAAGCCTGGTCGTTCCCATGTTCTGGCTGATCATCTGTCGCGTATCCCACAAACTGCAAACGAGGAGCGGGATGATCCAGACCTCCCTGATGCTTCCCTATTCTTGGTGGAAACTGTAACTCCGTGGTATGCAGACATTGCCAATCTGCTGGCAACCCAAAAGTACCCTCCTGGTATTTTTAGTCGGGAAAGGAAGAAGCTCATGTTAGAATCAGCCCCATACACCCTGCTAGGCGGTGCACTGTACAAGAAAGGCAAAGATGAAGTGCTCAGAAGATGTGTTGCAGGAGATGAGATTGGGATCGTTCTGAAGGCTTGCCACGACGAGCCATGTGGAGGTCACTTTGCAGGAGAAGCTATGGCCAGGAAGGCTCTGTTAGCAGGATATTGGTGGCCTACCATTCATAAGGATTCCTATGATTACTGTAAAAGATGTGATGCTTGTCAAAGAATGGGGAAACCCACCAAGACAAGTGCCATGCCACTGCAACCTATCCTTCCGTTGAAGCCGTTTGAGAAGTGGGGCATCGACTTCGTAGGTCCGATCGATCCTCCTACCATGTCACAAAGTGGTGTGAAGCTAAAGCCCTCAAGCGGGACGATGGTAACAGCGTGGCCCTGTTCATGTACGAGAATATCATCACCCGTTTTGGCAGTCCCTTAGAGCTAGTAAGTGACAGAGGCACTCATTTCCTTAACAAAGTCATGGAAGAGTTGACAGAGTTGTATAAGATCCGCCATCGCAAGTCCACTCCTTATTACCCCAGAGCCAACGGCCAAGTCGAAGTCACCAATCGCATCCTTTGCTCGATTCTGACAAGAACGATTGCCGCACATCGTCGTGATTGGGACGATCGACTTACAGAGGCCCTCTGGGCATACAGAACCTCCCATAAAGCAGCAACGGGACAGACACCCTTCCAGTTGGTGTATGGTACAGAAGCAGTTTTTCCTGTTGAACTGGAACTACCCTCTTTGAGAGTGGCTATCAAAGAGCGTTTGGGGGATGATGATTCACTGCAACGCCGTCTCCTGCACTTGGAATGTTTGGACGAAATTCGTCGGATGGCTCTACAGTGCATGGAAGCCACGCAAGCCCGACGCAAGGCTTACCATGACAGCTTCATTAAGCACAAGAAGTTCAAAGAAGGTGATTTGGTCCTAGCCTATGATTCACGCTTTGGCAAGTTTCCTGGCAAGCTCCAACAGCGGTGGATGGGCCCCTATAAGGTACTTGCAGTCAACCCTAATGGCTCTGTCCAAATACAGACCGTTGATGCCTCTGATGATCCCTTTCTGATCAATGGATATCGCCTGAAGAAGTACTTCCCTCCTTGGGGATCTTGACAATTACGGCCACTTGATCTTTTCCCTCATTGGCACGGCATTGTACTTCTTATGATGCTACTTCTGTTAGCCATTCTTCAAACACTCCTGATGAAGTGGACGCAACCCTCTGTCCCCTCAAAACCCCCTTCTAGCCTTGATCTCTTGTCCTCTATTTTCCACCAGCGACAGTGGCGAGGTGGGTTCTGACACATGGTCTTTCTACCATTCCCTTGTTCAATTTGAAGAAAAGAGAAAAAGAGAAAAAAAAAAGAAAAAAACAAAACATATCGGTCATGGGAGAAAAGGACTTAGGTCCCTGTCATGCCGACCTATTCTTCGAGAAAAGGTGGAAACACCCTCGGGGATAGGGAAAAAAAAGAAAAGAAGAAAAAGAAAAAAAAACCAAAGAAAAAAAAAACAAGTAAACAAATTTGTTATGAGAGAAAAGGAAGAAATTCCCTGTCATAGCAGGCCTCGTTCCAAGAAAAGGTGATAAACACCCTTGAGCGGGGAGCTAGCTGTGGAAAAGGTGGTAACACCCAGCAGTCCAGAAAGTGGATTCATTGATTGATATCCCTCAGATCCAATTCCGAAGCTGCCTCCCTTGGTACGCTGTGTCATGGGTCTCTTTGCAAGTAACTAACTGTCCTCTAGTAGACGACATATTCCTATCCAACACAATGTTCGAATTTTATGGCTACCTCCCTGGGTACGCCTCTTCAACAACTGATGACGCGATCTTCATCGACAACCCCTTGAGTGATGTGAGCTTTCATCCTAACCGGATGGGGAAGTGAGTATGGGTTCCCCTCTGTAGCTATCCACAGAGAGTGAGACAGAGGGTGGGGCGAGAGACCAGTTTTTCCCCTTCAAATCAAATGAGAGGTGAGAAGTGTGAATGAAGTGTTGCACGCACGGGATGGGCCTCTCAATGCACAAAGCACGATTTGTTCTGTGCACTGCACCATAAGGCTCCCTGGCCTTCCTTCTCGCACCGTATGCCAGCACAGGGCGGGATGCACAATTGCACCATCAAATGCGCACAAGGCATACACCCTTTGCACAAGTGATTGTGAGGATTACATCAATGGGTTTCAGGAAAAGGTTGCCCTCCTGTATCTATCCACAGAGCGTGAGACAGAGGGTGGGTTGAGTGTGACTGGAGTTTCTTCAATCAATTACCGAGAGGTGAGATTGAGGGACGTTACGACACTTGGAGTCAGGTACGTTCCCGTTTCCCTATGCACCCACGAGATGGGTCTTTGCCGTCATCACAAGACACATCACCCTGTTCTGTACACTGCACCCTAAGGCTCCCTTGCCTTCCTCCTTGCACCTATGCTAGACGGGTTGGACGCACTAATGCACAATCAACCGTGCACCCTGGCATACTCCTTCTACGCCATTTCTCCCCCTTGTTGATTCCTCAACCGGATATGAGTTATGGGTTTTAATCATTCTTCCACGAGTGATATTAGTCATGGGGCGAGTGACTGATCTTTCATTTCATTTGAGTGACTATGAGTTGAGTGCAATATCCCTCATCATCGACGAATTTCCTGCGATTCCTTTCATCAGCTACCTCCCTGGGTACTGCCGCGTGGTCCCTGCCATGACGAACGTGTGCCGAGAAGATGCCTTGGTCCCTCCAGTGCCGACAACCACACTGGACGTGCCGTAGACACTCAACCTTAATTCTTGACGAAATGAGCCAAGTTTTTCTAACCCTACACCTTCTGTTTCTTAGTGATGGTCATGTTTTAAGTGTGGGGAAGTTAGTGGATGGTCTGTGGCGTGGTCCTAGGTCCTTATTGTTCGGTTAACCCTATCCGTTAAGGTCTTAAGTGTGGGGACGCGTCCCTGCGCGTCTACCGTGCATATCCTTTGCAAATGCCTCAACCTGTTCATGCATGACTACCATGATTTGCTTTTACCCTGATGGGGTCCCTTCCCGCCCGCCCGGTTATGTTCCACCCACCCTTGGGGCTGTTTCCTTGCAGTTTTCTTTCATTCCCTGATTTTGAGGTCCTGTCATGTGAATGCATCCTACGTTCACTAAAATCCAAATCCAACATTATAGCCCTGTTCCTCCCTTTGAATTGACCATTTTTCCTTTTTACCTACCCCTGTTCCGGTGCACGGTTCTTGCGTTATTAATTTTTGAAGCATTTTACACAATTTAGCTGGTTTTCCATGTGAATGCACTTTTCTTGCTTCAAAACCGTAATCTGACGTCATAGCCCTACCAACCACTTCTCCCCTGACATTTTTCCTTTTTATTCCGCATCATTCCGATAAATGGTTTATCCGTTATTAATTTTCCGGGTTTTTCGTGCCTTTTTCGTGCGTATTTTTGACATTTTTCCATGTGAACTTGCCCTATTTGTATCGGAATTCCAATTTGATTTGACAACCGTGTCCCCTGTGCCTTCCCCTACCTTTTTCCTTTTTCCTCCACCCTTTTTCGACGTTCGGATTTTTACTTGTTAATTTTTAAATGACTTTTTGGGAGTATTTTTGGAGTTTTTTTGCATTTGAACCCCTCCTATTTCCGCCGGAACTGTGGTTTGACGTGATAACCCTGTGCCACTCCTTCCTGCGGACATTTTTCCTTCTTACTCCATGTCATTCCGGTGAATGGTTCGTCCGATATTAATTTCCGATCCCATTTTCGGGTTTATTTTTTGGGTTTTTCCCATGTGAACGCATCTTATCTCAGTCGGGATTATGTTTTGACGTGATAGGATTGTCGGGCACATCTAACTGCACCGTTTTCCTTTTTTCTGCACCTCATTCCGATGCACGGATCTTTCGATATTAATTTTTAAATTGCGTTTTTGGTTCGTTTTTTGTGTTTTTTGCACGTAACTACCCTTTACTCCTCCCGGAACCCCCGTCCCGTATTTTCCTTGTTTCCCCCCTGTTGTCCTGCCCACTTTTCGTTTTTACGATATTTCGTTTTGACATCCGGATTGGGAGTTGTTAATTTTTCTTTATTTTTACGTTTTTTCTCGCGCCCGTTTTGCGCGTGAACGCGCCCTTTTTCGATTTACCGCGTCTCCACGCGCCTCGGTCGTGTCCGCGTACCCCGTACCGTCATCCCCGTGTCGTTTCAATCCCGTCACGGCAAATTTTTTTACCCCGCCCCGCGCACGTGCGCGGGACGGGGATCCGTCCCCTCTTGACCCCGCCCATCCTCCCTTTCCCCTGCCCACCTTTTATTTTAACAAAAACCTAAATCCTAATTAATTCATTAATTATTATTATTATTATTTTTAAACAAACCTACCCAACGGACACCCTTCCTCCCCCCGACTCTCAACCAACTTCTCTCTTCTCTCTCTTCTCTCTCTTTCTCTTTCTTTCTCTCTCTCTCTCTCCCTCCCTCTCTGTGATTGCCCGGCCTTCTCCCTCTTCTCCATCTCTTCTTCCTTCTTTCTCCTTCCTCTCCCTTCTCTTCCTCCTCTCCCTTCTCTCTCCTTCTGTTCTCTCTCTCTCCCTCTCTCTCTCTCTCTGCGCCTTCTCCCTCTTCTCCATCTCTTCTTCCTTCTTCTCCCTCTCCCTCCTTCTCTCCTCCCTCCCGACGACCTCCTCCACTTTCTCTCCTCCTTCTTCTCTCTTCCACGCCTTCTCCTTCTCTCTCCACTTCTTCTCCTCTCCCTCTCCCCCTCCTCCTCCACAGAGCGCCCCCCCCAGCGCGTTCCACCTCTCCCTTCCTTCTCCTCTCCTTCCCCTCCACCGTCGTCGCCTCCCCCCCTGCGCCACTCCTCCTCCTTCCTCCCCCTCTCCGTCGCCCGCACCCCGTCGCCTCCAGGCCGCCTGCCGGAGCGCCGTCGCCCGCACCCCCGTCGCCTCCAGGTCGCCTGCCGGAGCGCCGTCGCCCGCCATCACCTCGCCGCCAGTCGCCGCCGCCGTGCCGGATCGCCCGGCCGCCACCGCCGACGTCGCCACCTTGCTCGCCGCGTCCACCTTCCCTCGCCTCCCTCCCACCCTCCACCTCCAACCTCCACCTCCTCTTTAGGTTAGCCACTAACTAACTAAGTTAAAACCTGATTTAACTAACTTAGTTAAACTTAACCTAACTAACTTAGTTAAAACCTAACTTAACTAACTTAGTTAAACTTAACCTGACTAACTTAGTTAGACTTAACTGACTTAGGTAGACCTAACTTAACTAACCTAGGTTGACTTACCAGACTAACCTAGGTAGACTTACCTGATTAACTTAACTTACCTGCCTTAAGTGACTTATGACTAATGTGATTAATGTGACTTAATTAATCACAACATTAATTTTTCCATAAAAAATTTCTAAAAAATTCTAAAAATCCCTTCTGTCTGTTGTCCATTTTTGGACCTTTGTCTGCTAGGAATTGCCTTTCCTATAATTTTAGAAAAATCCATCTTTCCTAAAATTACCCATAAATTGCAAAAAAATATGGAAAAATCATTTAAAAAATTGTTAAAAATTCTAAACAATTCTAAAAACATTCTAAAAAATTCCCCTCACCTCCCTTGCTCATTTTCCATTTATTCCAACATAAAAAAATCACAACTAAAAATACAATAAAATAAATAAAAATAAAAAAACCAACATCAATCAAATTAATACATCTGCTCAGGTGTTGTTTGTTGTTTCATCAGTGCTTTTTGCTTTTCCTTTACTGGGACTCTTCCGTGCGCATTCCTGCATTCCATACACACCCTTCCAGGTATTTATTTTTTGTTATATTATTTATTTATTTTCCCCCTTAATCACAATTAATTGTTAAAATACACCCTTTAATTCACCCACCATGGCACGCGCATTCGCGCTAAACACACATTTTTTTTAAAAATTAAAATAAACCAGCCGTTCACTTAGCACGCGCTACGTGCGCTAAAGAGGCACTCTAAAATTTTAATTAAAATCAACCAGCCGTCACATGAGCACGCGCTAGCAAAAAAGCGCTCCACATCACCTTAATTATAATCAATGAATTGCATTTAGAGACCCAGTCGGGAATCGAAGTCCGGGAATCGTATAAAAGCACCGGTTTAACCTAATAATTGGTAATTAAATTTATAATAAGGAACCGCCGTTTTCTTATTAAGGTTTATCACCTAATAAAAATTCACACATTTTTAATAATTGATTAAAATCAACCCTTCATTAAATAACTCCCCCCTCACTGCACTTAATCCCCTTTTCAATGAACCGTTTCGTGGGATGGGTATACGCAGTTCTTAGTGATGTTTTCGATGGTCCAGTCTTGGTTCTATCATAGATGTCGTATTGATATGTGTTGGATATGGTATGGTTTTGGTTTCATGTCTTAGTTACGGTTACGGGTACGGTATGCAGTTTTTTTCTTTTGTTGCCTGATACGGGGTTCAGGGTGTTTGTCTGATGCATCGCATGAAGCTTTCGGTCGCATTTGTCTCGAGGTCATGTCAAATTTTTTCTAGGATGTGGTTTGCTTGGGGTTAATAGGTCGAGTTACGTTTGATTGGTAATTCTCTTATCCTTGGTTTTTTGTCTGTTGCTTTGCAGGCATTCACCTTGATTGTCTGTGTTTGTGATGTGTGTGTAACCATCTGAATGGCGCCTTCTCATGCTCCTCCCCCTATCCAATACGTCCCACTAGTTAGTAGGGATTACTCGTCCCTACTTACTTTTGAGCCCCTCACGAAGGCAGGCCTTGCTGCTTTTGTGGCCACTCCTTTTCCATTACTTCCAGAGGATCCGTCCGTATGTGATGAGTTCCTGGCCTCTTACAGCAAGAAGACAGGAGTAGTCCAAGGCATGTCTATGACATTGACGTCTCGAGGCTTAGGGAAGGCTCTATCTTTACCCTCCAAAGGAGAACCTTTTGTGACCACTCGACAGCTCTTCTCTAATGAAGAGATTCTCAAGCTGTTGCAGAAGCAGACAAGGGAAGTCCTTGATGTTAAGAAAGTGATAAACTCTTCAGGAGTTTCGTTTTCTATGATCACTGATCCCGTCTGGAAGACCATGTGCCAGTTCCTTCAGGACAGGTTCATGCCTGCCAAAACGCCATCCCACTATTTGTCCAAAGAGCTTTTCACAGCTTCCAGGATGGTACTAAAAGGAATTGCTATTGATTGGAGCACATACCTCCTTACTAAGATGGATCAGTATTTTGTTAAAGTCACGAGGGGTAATGTTACCAATGTTACCTATGGATCATATTTGTCTGCCTTCTTGACCTATTCAGGTTTACAGAAGACTGTGCCTCCACCTCCTCCATCAGATCCAGTACCTCCTCCTCCACCTTCAGAAGAGTCAGCACCTATTGACATTGAGGATGATGATTCTCCGCCTCCCCTGGTCATCCAGCGCAAACGCTTGAAGAGGGTAGCGGACAAAGCCCCTGCTGTACTTCCCTCAGTGTCTATCCCTGCTACTTCTGGTAGTGACCTCCCTGGGTATCTCACTTGCAATAACCTATTCAGGGCACATAGAGAAGGATCCTTGGAGATCTCAGTTCCTTCCCTGAACAGTCTCGTCTCAGGAGATGCCATTCCTTTCCTCTGCAAGGATATTCAAAGTTCCATTGAGTTGTCAGTGACAGCCTGTGTTCAACAGCTGTACGCATCTTTCTATGAGGAGCTCATGCAGTCCAAAGACCAGTTGCATAAAGCAACATCTGAGTTAGCATCTGCTAAGGATACCCTAGCAGATCTATTTAAGCAAATGGAACAGCAAACCCAACTGGTTGCCACCCAAAGTGATGAGATTTCTTCATTGAAGACCCAGTTATTCGAGGCTCAGTCACAGGTTACTAGCCTTTCAGCAGAGAAGGAGAGGATGTCCAGTGAAGCGAAAGAATTCCAAGTTCTTTTAGATGACAAGCTTTCAGCTTTACAAATGGCTAATGACACAGTGGCCAACCAAGCCTCCCAAATCCAGCAGTTGCAAGATCAGCTTGCAAAGTCCCGCTCTGTTCCTCCAAGCCCTCCTGTTCCATTAATTCCCTCTCTTTCACAGCAGGACTTGGCTGCCTTACAGAGACAGGCTACTTTGTGCCCTCTATTCCAAGACAAAGTGGAAAGATTGCAGTCCAGAATGGACTTGTTATGGTCTACCTTTGAGTAGTTTCAGGAATATGTCTTACCTGACCATTCTTTCTTTGTCCACTACCACTTACAGAAGCTGGTCTTTTATATGAAGCTTTCCACGATGGATTTACCTTTTCCAGAGGATGGCTGGAGTGGGGCTTGGTCTGCTGAGTTGTTGACAGAGGTAGTTAGAATGCTCTTTGAAGATTCTGTTACGCCAGACACCATGCTGATGTCATACATGTATATCCGAGGAGATTTGTTAATTCCAGATGAGGTAGATATGGCATGGTATGTGGGGGATGTGGTCTTACAGGCTGTTCTCTATGTCAATCATTTGGAGTTGCGCATAGCTGATATATTTCAGAGTTATTCCTCCAAAGTGGCTGATTGTCAGGATAATTCGTGGCATCCTATGATTGATTCAGTGGTCCTCAATCAAAGACAAAACATAGCTCCTACCTTTGTACAGAGTACTAACCAACTGAGGATGGATCTCTTAACTTATCTTTCCAAACATAATCCATTTGATGCTACTTTCTTTGATGCCTATCATAGACGATCTCTTTTGGGACCTTCTGTTCCTACCCTCCTTTATTACCAACAATTGGCTCACCGTTATGCTATATATTTTTCCCTTTGTCAAACAAATTCCACAGTAATTTTACCACTTCTTTTCCAACCTTCTAATTTCCCTCAAATTCCTATTTTCACTTACTGTTCCTTTATTGAGGATAGGGTATTTTCCCCTTCTCCACCTTGTCCTTCACCCCTCATTAATGTACCCTCTACATTTCCTATTTATCAATTAACACCTTTCCTTAGTGATTCCTTACAAATTTCTGCCACTCATTCTTTAACCTTTTCTTCCTTTTATGATTTTTCTTATCCTTCCCTACATCCACTTTCCCTTATTCCACTACCCTCTCCTAACACTTCCATATCTCAACCACCTCAGTTGGTTAGTGACTGTGCCGATTTTGATACTCAGATTTCCAGAAGAAGGGGATGGAGTTCGGATGATTGCCTTACAGGACCGCAGATTAATTGGCCAGTAATTCCAGGGGAATGGACAGTTTCCAGTCAAGCTTATCAAAACTATGTTCATTTTGCCCAACAATATTCACAGTCTGCAGATCCCTCAGTGAGATTAACTGCTCACTTTGCTTGGTACCTGGCGTATATGCATAGGCATTCCCATACTGATTCAAAGCCTATTCCAAAGTTGTGCATGAATGTCAATGTTAGCATTGATTCCCAACAGTTGGAGATACTGTATTTTCATGCCCTCTGTTTGCCTAGCAGATACTTGGTCCTGTTGGAAAGGATGTGTTGTCTCCAATTTTTTCAAAATCCTCCTAAAAACTTTGTAGATGAATCCTTATCTATGGATCGATTCCGACAACATCAATCTTTTAAGAGGGATCATCTTCATTGATGCCTTTCCAATGTATGGTGCAAGCTTTTTAATGCCAAACTCTTCTTTTTCAAGAAGTCATTCAGATGGTTGTGTATTAGTGTTTGTGTTGTGAGTTCATGTATGTCAAACGAACGTGGTGGTTTCCTATTGGATCTTGTGTACGAGCTCTATTTTGGAGATTTGTAAAGATGGGGTCGTGGTTGGAGAGTTGAAGAAGATGATATTGATGAAGAAGAAGCAAACTCTTATATCCTTTATAAATTTGTGGTGATTTTTAGTTTGATAAGAGGTGTTAATTTCACAAGAGTTTTCCTTTCTTTGTATTTTTATATCAGAAACAGGTTATAAGATGGGGTCGTGGTGGATGGATTCTTTGTAAGAAGATATTGAAGATCAAAAGTGAAGCTTTTAAATGAACTTGTATTCCCTTTTTCCTGGGTCACGAGGACGCTTCCTTATTAAGTGTGGGGATATGTTGAGTGTTGAAATGACTTGTTTTTTGGATGATTTTTGTTGTTTTTGAGAGCTGAATGGTTGATTTTAAGGGATGATTGATTGATTTGGAAGTGGATTGAGAGGGTTTTAGATGATAATGATTGTGTTTTGGAAGTTCATGATGTTTGTTGATGGTTTTGTGATGTTCTGATAGGTTCTGATTGGTTCTGTTTACCTTCTGTTTTGGTCTGTTTTGTTCTGATTGTCTTCTGTAAAGAGGGATGGAGTATAGATTGATGAAGAATGAGATATTGTGAAAGATTATTGAATGGTTTGTGAGAGTTTTGAATGTTTTGAGTATAAGTTATGTGGTTTTGATGACCTTCTGTAACCTTCTGTAGGTCTTCTGTAGAGCTTCTGTACTGTAACTGTTCTGGTTCTGTACTGTCTCTGTTCTGGTACTGTTCTGTAGACTGTTCTGTAAGTGTTCTATGGAATGTATGTGTGATTTTGAGGAAAGTTTTCTAGCCTTGGAAAGAGGTGAATACAAGTGCAAAAGAGCTGAAAGAAGTGGAAGAAGTAGCTGCTGAAGACTCAAGAGAAGACTAGAGTGAAGTGACAGTAGTGAGCTATGAAGAGACACTGTAGTGGCTCTGGTGACCTTTCATATCAGACATACCTCTTGGGAGGGGTATCCACGACCTAAGAAGGATTATTGAGAGTAATTTTGAGAGATTGTAGTGAGGATATGATGTATTATTGATGGAGTGAGAGAGAGAGAGTCAGAGATAGCCAATTCTACTCAAACAGAGTGATTGTATATGAGAGATTGAGAGAGAAGACTATGAAGATATTGAAGATGAATACTATGTGATGTATTTCCATTCAAAGATGGTGTACTTCTTTGTTTTCTTTGTGATATTGATGGATTTTGTGAAGATATTGAAGAATATGGTTGATTCTATTAAAAACCGTGGGAGATTTACATGATGTTGCATGAAGATTTGTTGTGCCTGGTGTTCTTTTCTTCATTGTGATCATATGAAACATGATAAACAAGCTTGTTGATGTTACAAGATAGATTTTCTTGCAAGAGAATTCCCTTTTCCTTGGTGTTCCTCTCGGGGCTCCATTTTCCCATGCATGTTGTGACACTATAAACATGATCAGTATCTTGGACCTATTCTCTTGCATTAATTTCAACTTCAAGGTGAACATCCATAAAAAGATTATTAGCAAATCTTATATTTATTATATTCCATTTGTTAACATGCTTACTTGATTATTTTCTACATTGATATTAAATCTTATGCATTGCCAAAAATGCACTAACACTAGGTGCATCTTCCTGATCTTTCAAACCCAAGCCTTTTAAATTACCTTCAACATGCATGGCTCTAGAATTACTTTATGCTTCACTATGCGAAATAGCTATATAGCTAAGAATAGCCAATAGTTCCACATCATCTCTTAACTAATGGCATATCATCTTTAATTGACAAACTTAAAGAACATTATATAAATCAAGATATTCTTATAGCTCATAAATATTTTGCATATTGGATATTTTGTTATGCCTAGAGAAGTGAAGCATAAAAATTTTGCCAAACCAAGTTACATAGCCCTCTTCTTACCTTCAAGAGGGAGTGTGCATGTACAAAGAAGGCCATGCGGTAGGATAATAATGCTTACCAAAGACTTTTCCTCTTCCTCACACCTCCATAAGCTCGAGGCATGCTCTACTACCCAATCTGGTTTGGTGGTGACTTGCACTTAACCCAAAAACTCTACAATTGGCAAGAATAGCATTCACATTACTGATGCCATGTGCAAAAATGGTGTTTATTTGCAACAATGTTGTGGTAATTCAATCATTATGGTTGGAGGCCAATACAAGGATGCTAGCATGGCTTTCTATGGATGTGGCCATGATTCAATCATTATGGTGGGAGCCATGAAGAAGAGATACCATCATGACTCAAAGATGTTTCTATATTCATCACTTGGAAACTATTCAGATAACATTCATGAAAGTTTTTGTACAATATTGGAATAGATTCAAAAAATTTCCAAGGTGGCTAGAAATAGCACAATGAATTATCAATTTGACAATCTTGTTCAAAATTATGCTTTGGTGACCAAATGTAGCATGATAATCATACTTTCTATGAAATCACATTTATTAACACACCCTTTAGCCAAGGGGATTACACTATTATGACATTTGGTATTCCTATCCCAAACCTAAAGGGTATAGGCCTCCTAGAACATAGCAATGTCGTTGAAAAAGGGAGTTGAAACCTCTTTAATGGTTACAAAGCAACCAAGATAACAAAATTTTGGCTAGGTGATTTGGAAGTACACTATTTAGGAAGCAGTGTAGCTATGAAGATTCTTATTATATAAGTGTATAATGCTTGATAGGCTCTCAAAATAGCATGCCATGCAAGTAGGAATGAATTTTTGTAGTGCAAAGAGGAGATCCACAACAAATGAGAGTGACTAGAAGAAAATGAGTATTGTTTGGTGCAATGGATAAGTCTAATCATTTAGATTGAGAAATAGAAGAGATGACTATCTGCCCATTGATGAGCTCTTAATGCATGGTGGAAAGTGTGCCAAATATGATCAGAATGTAGTAACAAATTTCAAATAAAAATTATGTGCACATTTGAATTGGTGGAGGGGATTACAAGGAAATGAGCAGTTGTTATTGTGAGATAAATGGTAAAACATGCTCTAAAGGAGATTAAAGAAGCTATTCAAAAGCATGACCTCCTTTATACTTGTGATCAAGCATGCATTAGAAAGAACGCCTATGAGAGGTGATTTACAACATTAAACATAAATGCCTCACATTCCCTCAAACTTGATAAATTCATAGGCTACAACCAAAACATGTAAGTTTTGAAGAACATCCAATTTTATTATTCTTTTTTAAGATGGATGAGATCAATTATTGTCATTCCAATCTTAATGAATGGTGATGTAATGTCTATCACAATATTAATGTAGAGAGAGAATCCAATAGCAAACAATACCCAATGATTAAAG